>NW_026555758.1:0-50804 GCF_029017545.1 Prosopis cineraria | reverse complement strand
ACTGTTCAGGAGATTGACACATACGTAAAAAACAGTATCCAATAACATACTTCCTCCGTTTTTTTTTAGAAGTCATTCTATTAATTTTATCACTAATAATACAATAAAAAATACAAAGCATAAAATTTAATAAAATTATAAATATAACTCTCAAAAAGTAAATAAATTATATAATATTATTTTTCTCTCTCTCTCTTTTACTTTTTAAAAATAATTTAGACATTTTATTTAAAACAAAATATCACTGTCAATTTAATAACTTTTAAAATGACTCACTGTTTAAAAGGTGAATTAAACCGGAGGGAGTATAAATTATATTGACGCCATACCATCGTAACGAGCGAGGCTGTCGTAATTCAACGCTAGCTCACCCACTAGCTCTCTGTCTTATACTCGCATCGCATTACCGATTTACCTCATCCAAGTCAAAATCGATCGCTCAGATCAATGCCCCCCGTGTTTCTACCCTGTTCAATAACCAACTTCTTACCTAAACCGTAGTGTCGGTGCTCAAAAGTTTCTTTAAACTTAGAGATAAAAGCATAACGTCGGACCCCGCTTGTCACATGATTCAGGTCCTTGTCACTTCCAAATGAAAACATAAATTAAGAGATCAATATTGATTAATAATTCCGTTTTGTATTTTTACTAACACCTCGAGTGGCAAGGTGATGTTTATTGGGATGTTACGCAACATGGATAGAGAGCCACTATATAACTTGTATTAGTCTATAACCTAATTCTGCGTCAGTTAGTTTAATGCACACTTTGGAATCTTACGCATTCTCTGCTTTGATTGATCAAAAAGACAAAAACATATCATCCACTCCCCGACCTTATCTCCAGAGCACATATCCCTACCATATTCTAAAGGAAGCGATCATGTAGTGCCAAGAACTTTGCCCAAGGGCACCCAACTGAAGTACTAAAGCAAAATTCTAGGTGGTGGGTCATTCAACCAAAAACGTCGATTCATCCATCTTTAACGTTTCAACAAAAACTTCCCCCGTCCTAATTTCTCGTTCTTAGTACGACCCTGTAATTTAATTTAACCTGTCTTGCTGCAGCTGCAACTGGTGCCGGTTTCATCGCACGAGACATAACATTCGAAAACTACGCTGGTCCGAGCAAGCACCAAGCGGTTGCCCTCCGCGTCGGAGCAGACCACGCGGTGGTCCACCGCTGCGAGGTCCTGGGATACCAGGACACGTGTTATGTTCACTCCAACCGTCAGTTCTTCCGCGAATGTAACATCTACGGTACAGTTGACTTTATTTTTGGAAATGCGGCTGTCGTTTTCCAAAACTGCAGCCTTTATGCTCGGAAGCCGATGGCCCAACAAAAGAACACCGTCACAGCCCAGAACCGAAAAGACCCGAATCAGAACACGGGGATATCCATCCACGACTGTCAGATCCTTCCGGCCCCGGACCTCGAGCCGGAAAAGGGAAACATCTACACCTATCTTGGCCGTCCATGGAAATTATACTCTAGAACCGTGTACATGCAGTCATTCATGGACGATCACATACATCCGAGAGGATGGCTGGAGTGGGACGCATCATTTGCTTTGGACACATTGTACTACGGCGAGTACATGAATCATGGCCCGGGTGCGGCCATTGGAAAACGGGTCACATGGCCCGGATATCGGGTCATCACGTCACCCGTGGAGGCAAGACGGTTCACGGTGGCGGAATTCATATCTGGTTCGTCGTGGCTGCCGTCAACGGGAGTGGCATTTTTGGCTGGGCTATCCACTTAAATCCAACGTAACAAAGGTTTGGTTTCATGCCTCGGTCCAAGCACTCTCGTTGGCAACAAGTCTATTTTCTTAGAATTATAATTTTTAGATGTACTTAATATAGCATTTCGGGTCTAGTCATTATTTTTTTGAATGATACGAGAATAAATATGCTGTAAACGGAGATAGGTCTGGTAATTTTGGCATGATATGACCGAGATGTTATGTACTCTATATGACGAATAAGCACGGAGGAGGAGTTAAAAAAAAAAATGGCAATATTATAATCTGAGCATGGCGACTTGTTCGTCTCATTTGACTCACACCACGTGGGTTGCGCGGCCCACTTTTGAAGTTCAGATTAATGAGCGCTAATGGCGTGATCGGTTGGTCTTGACCTGCAAGAGCAGCTCGGCAAGGGCCCCAGCTTCGCTGGCATCGTTTCTACAGTCAATCAAATTCCATTCCATGAGCAATTAAATTATTCATTAATTTATCTCTCGAATTTCATCGCTTATAAATAAAATATTTTAAACTTTATCATTCATAAATTTATCAATTTAATATAGAGTAGTATATTATTAATCGTACCCGTCAGAACTAAATTGAGAAATTTTGATATTATTAGGACGTCACTTCGCTCTCAAATATAAGACTTCTGTTCATGTGTTTTAATGGGCATTATTGGTTTTATATACCACCTTCTATTTCAAAATACAAGGAAAAAAGTCAAGCGGTTTGCTTTTGTCCTAAACATAAGATTTTAATCTACCTTGTTCTCCAAATTTATAATATTTTTCTCAAACTGTTTCTGTTGATAGTAAATATTAATGAGAGTTTCCATCAATAGATAATAGTTTCCCATGTAGATGATTAAATAGGATATTTTAGAGAAACAATTTATTTAATATTTGTAAATTAGTTATTTAATTTCTACATTTATCACGTGAGAGATTGATACTTAATTCATATATACATCAAGTGAATTGGCTAAGTTAATTAAATTTGAAAAAAAAAACATTACATTTTTTCATATCTAACCTCAATTAATAGTTTGGTATTTCTTCTTATGAATCCTGAATTTCTCTCTCATGCTTTACCCCATTTAACAAAGGGACAATAGCCCGGGGGGGGGGGGGGGGGAAGCAGTTTGTGACTTGGGAAGTGTCTTCCATTATTGAACCATTATAACATTAGGGGACTCACCATCTGTCTGCCAGATGCCTTCTGGTGGCAGCTCGATTCATAATCCTGTACCAGTACCAGCTGCCTCTCCCCGCTCTGCCTACAGGCTTCCAATTTCTTCAAAAATTCATTAATGTCGGCACACTTGAAATGTAATTTTCTGAATTAATCGAAAGCCTAGTCTGATAGGCATCATTTCCCTTGAATTTCATTTTGTGGCTATAGCGCCGATGACACCTTCCCCGATGGAATTGGAACAGCTTCTCATTCTTATCGTTTTCATCACTATTCGTTAGGGGAAGAAGTGTTTGTCATTTGCTGGCTTAACTCCAGGTTAAAGAACAAATGCTAGTTAAACAAGCTCATCCACAATGGGTATGGTCCATCATCCTTTATAGGTCAGTATTTAAAAGAATGTCGAATTAAAAAACTTGGGCAAAGTTTCAGCCGGACTCAAAATAAACTGACACAGAAACATAATATCTGATGTTTTAAAACCCTTATTTTTGGGACATAGTCTAACGGAATTGGCTAAAGGCTTCACAACCAACAAAATGCAATGTGCTAATTACAGAGGTAAACCATAATCAGGCAAGAAGAAATATTTCTTGAATTATAATGAACGGAATCTAATGGGGCCGCGTGAACAGAACAGAGATGAAACATACACAAGCTCTTGTCCTACAGATTATTGTCTATAAAGTCCCAGATCCGCTGTTCCATATAAATTCGATCTCTATGACGTCTGGGCAAGTGACGCTCGTCCGGAAAAATCATTAGCTCGTAAGGCTTTCCAGCCGCAATGAGTGCATTGACAAGCCTGGCAGTGTGCCGAAAATGTACATTCTCGTCGATCATCCCATGCACAAGCAACAAGCGCCCTTTCATCTTGTGCACGTGGTGCGTCACAGCACCGCTTTCATAGCCTGCTTGATTTTCAGACGGCAGTCCCATGTACTTCTCTGTGTAAAATGTGTCATACCCATCCCATGACGTCACAGGGGCGCCGGCCACCGCACACTTGAAGAAATCTGGAAATCTCGACAGGGTCATTGCAGACAGATACCCGCCGTAGCTCCACCCGTACAAGCCTATGTGGCCAACTTTTGCAAGCCCTTGTTTGACGAGCCATTCAGCTCCACTTAACTGATCATCAGTATCGATTTGACCAAGACAGTGCTTTATACAGCCTTCAAACGTCAACCCCCGTCTAGCCGTGCCTCTGTTATCCAACTATAAACAAGAAAAGTACATATTCCTTTTAAGAGTTCCTACCGATCATGTATGTACTCACGGATTGATAAGAAATGAGACGTAGAAATAAGAATTTTCATTCTCCATGATTAAATAACGTGTGAAACAATTCTAATCAGAATCACCAATGACAGGAAGGACTTTTGTACAGTAGAACACTACAACAACCATTGATCACAAAGACAAAAATGTCTAACGCAAGATTGACTCTATTTTCTAGATCGGAATCATCAATGCTGGATGTTTTAGTATCCGAAAGATAAATCGTTAGACAATCAATTTAGTGTGCCTAAGTCCATCTTGGAAAAGTTCCATCAAGCGGTAGAATAATGAGCAAGACAACTAAGAATAAGCGACATAACATTTATAAAACAAGGTGAACAAACTTGCCAGAAGTAAATAAATAAATAAATAAAACGAGCTTAAATTGGACCATATTTAAGTCAAAGCAATTCAGGTTTCAGCATTCTAACCTTCCAAACTAAGATGCCTTGATTTCGCAAATATTGTGCTCTCATGTCAACTGTACCGATCCAAGAATTAGAAACAAGCTGCACACTTGGACCCCCATAAACTTGGATCATAGTTCTGTAAGGTGGAGGTCCAAATCTTGACGCATCCGGCACATATAGGGCCCCATATAATGGGGTGCCATCTTTAGCCTGGATTTCCACCAGTTCCGGTGGCTTGAGTTGAAGCCTTTTGAATCTTGGCATTGCAAATGGCTGCTCATACAAGGGCTTGATTATGCTTCCATTGTTCAATGAGCAAAGTAACACCCTAGGAGGACAATTGAGTGCATCGTGAATATCAACAAAATTTTGCATACGATGATCAAGGACCACAATGTGCTTTCCCTTGCTATGAGTAAGTCTAACAGGGGCATGCAGTGGTTGACATCCATCTACGGCAAGTTTAGCACAGTATAAGTTAGACTCCAAAGGCCCATCGAGGGTCCCAGTGAAATATACTAGACCTGTAGCCTCATTTACACCGGCTATTTGCTCAACCATCCATTCACCTTCAGTAATGGGTCCTAAACAATACCCATTTGCATCGTGAAGATAAAGGTGTCTAAATCCTGTTTTCTCACTAGCCCAAATAAATCCTCCAGAAAACTTGGTAACTCCTTTATCAAGAGGGGTGAAACAGTCATGTACGTTGACCCATGTGCTGTTTTCTTCCACCAATAGAGTTTTCCTCTGGCCAGTTCTAATATCAAATTTAAGGATCACCATTTTTGTTTGGTGCCTATTCAAGACCTGGGCTGTGAGAACGTTCCCGTGCATCCAATTGACTCTTGCCAAATATTCTTCCTCATTATTTCGCTGATCTGTTCCCCCACAGACAAGATTCATCCAAGTAGTGGATCCTCCAGCTACCGAAACAACACCAAGACGAACTTTAACATTTGAAGCTCCTGCAAAAGGATATGGATGGTCTTCCTGTGCCTCTGAACCAACTGAGCTTTTGCCTTGGTGCATGATTCTAAAAAGTGGTATTTCAGAAGAATCAACTTCAGTGAAAGCTATATATTTACTGTCTAGTGACCACCAATATCCAGTTTTCCTGTCCATCTCCTCCTGCAGTCAGCAAAAGGGGAACAATTAATCATTTTAGAATCAAGTCATTATTTCACTTACGTCACCCAAAAGTATGGAAGGACAGGGTTGCTTAGTACAAATGGGACAATCTGCACAATTTTCATTTGAAGACGTCCATAAAGATGACATTAATACAAGTGGAATCTCACCTGAGCTATATATTCAGCAAGGCCATGAGTCTGCGATGCACAAAAAAACAAGAGTCATTTTTAAAGGTCGAGAATGCAAAAACGCTAGAAAAAGTAGATTCAACTACCTAGCAATCTAATAACTGAACGCAGTTTTATGAATGATCAGAAACCAGCAATAACAACCCAAAACACATCAATGGGCTTGAGTGTTTTGACTTTAACACTTCTCAATATATCATCCTATCTTTGTAATTGTGAGTAAATAAATAAATAAATTAGCAAAGAAATATCATTGAAGTCAGCCAGCCAGTGTACTACATGGTGGGCATGAAAAAAACCACCACTGGACTTGCAAATTTGTATGATCAACGAGGATAACAACCATTACAATGCTTACTAATAGTGCCTTCATAATGCAAAAAGAAAAAGAAGGCTTGTTAATAGAATTTAAACACTAATGACAAAGGTGAAACAGGACAGGAATGGCTACTTCAAAGTAGATTGTTCACATTTTGGATATCCTAATCTGGAAAAATGAAAGAATTATCCATAGCGTTATTATTATTATTTTGTAGAATCTGGAACACAGTTACTCTGATACAATAGAGATCAAGCAACTATAGAACTCACCAAACCATTTTCCTTGGCACCTTGGCTCAACTGCTTTGATTCATTAGACAACAGATTCAGAACAAACAATTCACAGTCCTGTACATAGGCAATCATTGACCCATCTGGCGATAGACGTGGATCAATAATTGGTGATCCTGGTATACTTGGAAGCTTGAGCTCTGCTTTTGAATAGGACACATCCTGGATATAAATCTGTTCAAAGACAATAATCACAAATTCATACTAAACTAGGCCATTTCAAACTCATGATTAATTAAAATAATAAAATACAAATACAAGCTACTCTAGCTCAGTCTAATGGACAGCTTGCTTAATACACAGCACCACCAGAACGAGTAAAGTTAGGTATAGGGCTTGTATATATAGACAGCACCATTCAAATTAAGAGGTTGCACAAGACTAGTTGACATGACTGTTTTGCTGGGGCAGGAGTTATTATAAGTTTATGACTACGCCTTCAAACAAGAGAAGATACAAGAAGCTCAATTCTAAAAAAAATTGATCATGAAGACAAATTAAATCTAAAGGGATATTGGAATATGATGCAGAATCTGAAATGGTTATGATGTGTTTCAATTCATTCAAGGCTGTTTTTGACATGATAAACCACCTCAACTAACAACAGGAGTTTAAAGCTTGAACTTATCAATGCGAGCACAACATCTCAAAATGAATGAATTGTACTAAGCAAGATGTGTTTTAAAGGTGTTAGCATCACAAGTAAAGGAAGTGATAAAACACTGGTGCGCATCTGTGCGCAAGGGTTAGTTTTCTCTTCCCAACGATGAAGCGTGAGGGAGCAATATAGATTATCCAAACATGTTATCATTTTGCTTTCCTAGAGCTAGTTTTAACATGCACACTAAATTTTAGATACACAACAATTTAGAGAAAAATAAAGATAAGGCTATTTCAGAGATAAGGGAACAAACCCCAGTAGGCAAAGGCACCATGATCGCTTTCCTTTTGGAACTTGTATTCACCCATTCATATCGTGTCACCCCTAATCCACGCTCTCTCAGCCTCTCCCTCCTTAACCTTTCCTCTGGAGATATATTACTCTCATCGAGCCCACCATCAAGGGGACTGAATAACAATTCTTGTTTAGCTGTCTTCAGATCAAAAGAAAAAACCTTCCTATTCAATGTGTGATCAGGACTAAATAAATATGCAATTAAATCATCATCAGGGCTGAAACTTATTGAAGACGGCGTGACATATCCTGGCAGTGGGTATTGTACAATCTCTTCAACAGGGAAAAGGCTGTTGTCATCAAATTTTTGTGCATCGTTAAAGTCTGTCACAGGCATATTGAAAGGCAGAGATCTTGAACGCTTCAGATTTCTCTTGTTCACATCAACTGATTGCATTACGGATATGCCACCATGAATGAGATTGAACTGCAACAAAGCAAGCAAAATGAGAGCAGTACCCAGAGAAAATAACCATCGATAACCTTCACTGAAGAGGGGTAAAAACTAACAAATAACACTTCCGTCTAAGTTTCATTGCATTAAAAATCATTGCAAATGAATTGAAGGATTTCTCGGCAGTCAATTATGGATATGAATTTATTTACTATTGAGCCTGACTGTGTTTGAAAGCTGAAACAGAAATATTAGAAAAACTTTCTTTCCTTTTCTTTTCATAATCTGCAGGACAAGGCATAAATATATTATAGACTGTATCTATGTTCTACAAAATGACTCCGGAATCTTATCCGCTCTTCAACCTAACTCCTCATTCAAGAGGGAAAAGGAAAAGACATCAAAGAAAAGAAAACCAGTGCAGCAGCACGAAAAGGAAAATTCTAAGACGCCGAACTCTCCGAAAAAAAGGAAGCCAAGAGGGGGAAAAAATTTATCGAATTAATTGTTATCGGCTTCATCTATCCAGAAGACTCAAATTTACAAAACCTATCTAACCATCTTGCAGTATCCTCTTCCCACACTTTTTTTTTTTTGGCCAGACATACCAATAACCCATTCGACCATTTTCTCTCAAAGAAACCGGAGAAGCCCGATTGAAGTCCAGAACAGATCCGGAAAGACCAAGTTTGAGCGGAAGCAGAACCATTTTAAAATGAAAATGGGAAAGCTTACCTGACATTTGTTACTCTTTCAGAAAAATATGGAAAAAAAAAAAAGGGTTCACTATCAGAACTGTCAACTTCTCGTGTTAACGCACTGGATCCGATCGCAGACAATGAAACCAACAGGAAATAATGTGAAAGGCAACTAGTTTTGAATTGATTTAAATTCACTAAAACTGAATCAGTTTCATTAATAAGGATGAAAAATCAGATTCTAACCTGAGGAGAAGACGGAAAGGATCTGCCATGGAAACAAAGGAATGTTGATAGGATTTTTTTCACCAGATTTCTTAGGGTACTAAAAGAAAAGTTCGACAGAGAATCAGAAATGTATAGGAAGTCGATTTCCCGCGAGAAAGACAGGCCAAGGCGGGGAGAGAGAGAGAGAGAGGGGCAGATAGCAACAGAGGTGTTTGCCGGTGGCGTGCTTCGATAGATTGGGAATCATATTGAGAAGGGACTTGAGACTTTGTTCTATTTAAAAATTTTTCGAGTGCCATAAATGTTAAGATATTATCCAAATTATAAAAACGTTACCCCGACATGAAAAATCGAGGGCCTATTTGTCTTTTATGCGCCAAAACATTGCATTAAAAGACTGTACACTATATAAGACGCCACCTCCGGTATCGCCGAACGCCGATTCTGCCTATGACTTGCCTGCCAGTCGCCTCGGACCGAAGCCAAGTATGAAAAAACAAATGGAATTCAAATACGGATAAATATTGAGAAAAACTAACTCACGCACTTTCATTTTATTTCTTTTTTATTGCAATCTTTGATCATAATATACCAAATACTTCAGATATGGGGTATCTCATTTTTAATAATGATACGAAATACAAATACCAGTATATATATATATATATATATATATTATTACCATTATCGTTCTTATTCTTATTATAATAAAGCCCTATTTTTTTGTATTTCAGATGAAATTTCAATTAGAATAACGCAGTGAATAACTGTTTATAAATTTAACTCAATATTTAAATCATGCACAATGCCCTTAATTGTTTTTTTAAGTATAGTTCGTGTTCAATTGATTTGAAAAAATATTATGTGAATTAGGTACATGAATTAAGATATGCTTCTAAACTTAAAGAATAGTTATAAAAATGTTTACAGACAATGTTATATGAAGAAGTTCTGAACCCTAAGACAGGATTATTTAAGAAATTTAATGTATTATCATTCATCTGTTTTCATATTAATTTTTTAATTTATTAAAATCAAATTCAAATTTTTTATTTAACATTTTTGCCACTTCAAATCCTATAAAAAAATTAAAACAAGTACAATTTCAAATAAAAGGTAAGAGAATAACAAACCCACGATATGACCGAAACTTGAGATCATAGCTGATATTTTTTTCCTTTTAAGCAAAACTCTCATTCATAAATAAAAACATAAAATTAATATTAATATTTAATGAAAAAAATAAAGACCGATCATATAAAATATAAGTAAATATTTTTGGAGACCAAAGGCAATGCAGTTTACATGACCTTGTAACTGTAAATTATTTACTAACAAGGTTCTCAAATTAACAATGAGATTTGATCCTATATATTTATAAGTGATGGGTTAAATCTTTGTCAAATGAACAATTTTTTATTGGTATTATAATTTATATTTAATTTGATGTTTAATAACACAGCCATGTCACTTTTTTTATTCTAGAATATCTTTCGTGTGACTATAAAATATCAATTCCTTTTTTTTCCACCTCTGAAAGATAAGTTACTTTATAGTAAGTATTTCATGATAGTTCCTAAATCGATTTATGACGGAATCTAACAACATTTAATTAATAACCAGCGAACCATTCTAGGCTTCTAGCACCGAGTGGCTGATTTAGTATATGATTTTTGAATTTTTGCTTCTTTAAAAAATATACCAAGAGAAAAAAAAAATGTCTTAGTTATTAATACAAATTATCTAGCACCTCTCAAAAAAAAAATATGATGAAAAAATACATTCTAGTTCAATGAAACATGTAAATAAATACAATATCTTATAAAATTTCATGATTCTTTTCAAGTTCTTATGACCTTTTTGATATTGATAACTTTTTGTAAAATTTTTAAAATAACCCCAGATTTAGATAAAATAAAAAATATTAGTGACTATTTTAATTTAAAAAATAATTATTTTTTATTTTATAATGACTAGAACGGAACAATCAATTATAATTTTTTCTATTTAAATTTTTGGTTCACAGAAATACAAGTGTTATAAATTTTCATAATTACCTTATTTTTAGCAGTGACTATTTTTTTTAGTAATAACTAAAATGAAACAAGCAATTACAACTTTTTTTATGTAATTTCCTTGTTCTATGCTGGCAATGACTACAATTTGCACAAAGGAGGTTACAATTGTTTGTTCTATATTGATTATTGTCAAAAAAAAATAATTATTACTTAAATTAAAATGATCATTAATATTTATTTTTAACATAAAATGTATTTTTATTCCTGCACTTTCATTTATAAAGAGCTGGGTATTATATATTGATAAGTGAGATATATTTTTTAAATGAATAAAAGTCTCCTTTGTTAGTAACATGTTAACAGATAAAATTTTTACTTCTTAAGAAAAGAATTTAAAAAATATTTTGTTTATTAATATAGAATGTTTAATATTTTTTAAAAAGAAAATATAAAGACAAAAATACATGAGATTCATTATATAAAGCTGAATATCGAAATAGAGTATTTGTTTTGTGATTGCCCACAACTGACAACTCTGACATAAGGCTAAAGATCTGCGCGTGGCTCTAATTCCCTTGGCCATCCGGTGAAAGAACTGGTCATTTAATTATTAAATAAACTGACATAAAAAAATATTCAATAAATTAAATAATTAAATATTGAGTAATTTCTTAGATTAAAAAAAAAAATAATGGATGCATAAAATTCGGCTCCTTTAAGAGGCCGCGCGTGGAAAATTGGAAAGCATCTGTCTATTACGATATGACCCGACCTCCGTTTACCACTGGTGTCAATGGAATCAATTTCGGACAATGAGCGCTAATTGTCGCTGGATAATCCTATTTAATTTGAATAATCTACAATTACAGTTTTTTCCTTTTACTTTTTTAAAAATTATTTTAATAAATACAAAATCTAAAATAAAGTCCATCTCTCCAATGTCAATTTTTATAAAAAAATATTTTTATTTAAAAAATATCAATTAAAAAGTTTAAAATTTGGATTATTTTAAATTAAATTTAAAGAGTCAGAGGCAATGGGCTCTTAATGTTCACCTACATAATTAACACTAAAAAGTAAAACTAAACCCGGTGACCAATGCCAGGTAGCCATGTAACACGCACTTCGGCTTTGTAACATCCCAATACAAATTTTAATAGTTAATTTAGGTAATAGAAATTTAAAAAAAATAATTTTAAAAAAAATAATTAAAAAAAAATAATATTATTAAATTATTATATAATAATAAAAAAAAAGGTGTAAAAACAAGAAAGAAAGGAAGAAAACGTGAACGCAGCCGCCGCCTCAACAGTAAAATATAATAATAATAAAAAAGAAGAAGAAAGAAAGAAGAGAGAGAAAAGAATAAAAAAAATGTGTGGGACCCACTAAATTTTTATAAAACTCACCTTCCTTTATTTCCTTATTCATTCCTGCGCGCGAGCTGAGGCGGAGAGAACGCGAGTCACCGGTGCGAAATATCTAAATTTTTAAGGTAAGTTTTTAATAGGATATTTAGGGTGTGATTTTAAGCTTTTCAAGACTAAGTAAGTATTCTAAAATTTTTTCTTAGTCATCCTTTTTCTTTGGTTTCTGAGTTTGTAGTGGTAGAAAATTTAAGATCTAGAAGAGGGATGAATTTATGTTGAATAAATATGATTTTTGAGGTTGTCAGTAGTATAATAAATGTTCTAGAGTATAAATTTATTGATGATCTTTGAATCTGTGGCTTATGGATCAAATTCTAAACTAGATCTGAAAATATATGTTGATTTATTGAGGTTTAGATGATTATTTGGGATGAGAATGAATTATTATTGCTATAGGATTATGATTCTAAGCTAGAGGCTTAATTTTTAATTTTTGGGTATTTTAGGTACGAATTTATGAAATAAAAGAAAATTTTGATAATAAAAATTAGTTTAGAAGTTGATTTTTAGATTATTAATGTTTATTGATAATTAAAAGAGGAGTTAAAAATTTTACTTAATAGTATTGACTCTAGATTTGTATTAAGATTGAGATTAGGAATTATGTTATATTTTTAATTCTATTATTAGAATTATTTTATTAGTTTCAAAAATTAAAACTAATATTTATAAATAATATGTTATTTGTAGATTGTATTACTGGTGAAGATTGTGGTGAGAGAGAAATTTTAAGGAATAATTTATTGAAAAAGCCACAAGGTAACCATGCTTTTAATTTGTGATTAGTGTTACTTCATGTTAATTGGGTGATTATTGAGAAAATTATGAATTTTGTAATATGGTATAATTGTGCAATATTATTATGAATTTGTTTAATTATTGTGGGAGGTGTTGGGAGACTTGCTATTATTGTTGTATTTATGTGCCACGTGATATGCCCCTATTGGAGCTCAATAGGTGGCTTGTAAGGGCTTGGGCTAATCTACCTTTGGCCAGGTAATTTAGCACTGAGTGAGGGCTACGGCTCGAGGTTAATGGAGGGATATAAGGATGGTTGTTTGTGTGTATTGTAATATTTCTTATATTTGTTGGAATTATATTATTTTTAATTTTCACTTAGTAAGCACACACTTAACTGTTTGTATACACTATCATAAATTGGCTTTGGTTACTGGGACTTTTGAGTCTCATTATGTGGTTAACAATTTTCAGGAGAAGAGCCACGAGTGACACGTGGAGGAGTCCCAGAGGCTTAGTGGTATAGATCCACTGTCTCTTTTGGGTATTTAATTTATTTTATAATGTGATATTGCCAATATTAGGACTTTTTTATGTTTATTGTCAATATATGAATATATAAATGTAATCATGCCTTTCAAACTATTTCTATTTTTTGTACAATTTGGATGAAGTAAATTTAATATTTGGTTACTTTGGATTGTTAAAATGGCATGATTAAAGGCCAAATAACTGGCTTGTGTTGAAAATTGACTAAATGCTATTTTACTTGTTGGGTATAAGGATGGACAAATGTGATTTAGTTTACTTGTTGGGAGTATAGGATGGACAATGTGATAGCCTAATGGCATGTGAGAGGTAAAAATTTATCTAAAATGTTAAGTGTGTAATTGAAGTCAATTATAAAATATTTATATCGAAATTATTGATATAAAAATGTGTTGGGTGGCTGTACCCAACTATGGTGAGTTAAATTAGTTAAAAAAAAAAAATTTTGGGGTGTTACAGGCTTCGCAGGTTGTCTGCTGAAAATTGGAGATAACCCTTCCATTGGAATTTGGATAATATCAACGGCTGACTAAAAAGAAGACAAGAAAAAAAAAAAAAAATTTACTTGTTCAATAAATATTTTATATACTACCTCCATTTAAAAAATATAAAATATTTTTAATTTAAGTCTTAATTTTTAATAAAAAATTACTTATCTTCAAATTTACATATTTATATATTTACTCATATTTAATGAGATATTTTGCTTTAAAATAAATACAAAATATTTTTTATCATGACACTTTTAGAAAAAACACATATTAATACCTTGAAACATTTAAAAATATTTTATATTTTTACACACTCAATCCTTCAGAAGATGCATATATTTTTTAATGAAAGTAGTATAATATAATAATTATTTTTTAATTCAATTAAAATATTGTTATAAATTTTGTCATATTAAAAAATATTAAATCTCAAATTTTTGAAAAGAATAGCTTATATAAGAAGTGTTTTAATGGTGATAATCATTTTCAACTTTCAAAAGAAAATATATCTAAATAATTTGAGTATTAATGAAATCTAATAATTATAATTAAAAAAATCAGAGTAAAGATTTTAAATCCCTCACGACATCTAAATCCTCACCGCCAGTGCCATCATTTTCATCCATCCCTACCATTACTCATTACTAATAACAATAATAAACAGACATCGATTCATTTCAAGAGAAATTATATTTAAGAATTTTAACCACACAAGACTTGTACCTGATCTCTGGGCTAATATTAAATGCGAGCTTTATCCAGGCCAATGAAAAATAATTGAAGGCTAAGTTGTATAGTATAATCAATGACGTGAAGCATTTTCTCAACAACGTGGGCTTCCTGCGCTGACGCTGAGCGCCTGGTTCTGAACTGACTCTGATCAAGCGACAAGCATTCCACCCAATGTACTGTAAAAACATTCCCCTATTTAAGCTTGGTTCACATGCAAAGACGATCAGACACTAGGCTTTGGCGATTTATCAAGTGTCACTGGAAGTTTTTTTTTTTTTTTTGGGGGGGGGGTTTTCAAAAATTCTGACACTGCCAAAAGCCACAAAAAGCAAGATGGTTGACCCGGCCAGATGTGTCTCTCTGATATCCAATGTAACACAAGGGCCTCTCGAAGCACAATTTGCGTCAGCAGCTGTAGCTGCATACAAAACCAATCTTTATGAATTATGGCTTACCCAGCTTCAAAGAATCGCAAAACCAAGTCCTTTCAAGTTTGATTCTGGAACCGTTGGTGAAAATTCCATCGGACATCCTTGTTAATGTAGAAAAAGGTTGACAAGAAATATCTCTGTAGTTCAAAGATGAAACCAAAATCTCAGACCTCTGAGTCTTCAACTTCTGTTCTTACCAAAAACTTGGAAATGCCAAGGTTATATCCCTGCAAATGGGGAAAGACATGCATGAGAAACAGGCTTGCTCGTCATGCATCAGTGCCTCTCAAATTCAAGTTACTGAGAAGGGAAAAAGAAAAAAGTTCATGGACATCTCCTATAGGTATAGCCTTGTAACCACTTTAAGTAGGGAAGGGTCATGTTCTTCATCAGTGATGGATGTTTTGACACGAATGCCTTCCACTCCTCTTGATCAATCCTTCCATCACCTTCTGTATCAGCATCACTAAATGTCTGTGGAAGAAGCAGCAAATCCTTAGAGCTCAGTAAGTTCAAAGAAGATCCGAAGTTAACAAGGAGAGATAGTATGAACACCTTATCCACAATGGTTTCGATGATATCATCTGAAAGTACAAGATCTGACTCGTGAAGAAGCGCCAAGACCATCTCTTCAGCTGCAGAGATGATTACTTCTAAGCTTGAGAATGGAAGGTAGATAAGTTTCCAAATTTGCTTGCGAATGCATTGTGAATTACGATCATAGTTATTATGGGAAAAAAGTGCGAAGTAATACTTCCACCATACCTCCTCTCGTTCAATATATCCTGTCTGTCTCAGATCAACAACCTAAAAGCAACTGCCAAAAGGTTATCCACACTTAACAGATGATACAGTATCTCCCATGTGACTGAAAAGCACTTGTGTAATTTATACGAAACAAAACGTTATTAATTTATATGGTTTTGGCACGGAGACCAACAGAAGAAACTAAAACAACATTAGAATGAATGTGTACAAAAGAGAATCAATCTTACAAGTAATCTTGTGTTCCATAGGTGCATTTGGGTGAAAAACCCCAATGATCGAACAAATTCCCCAAATTCATAACCCCGTTGCGCTTGACATCAAATAAGTCAAAAACCTGCAAAGAAGCACAACCAGATATGTGTTGAAGGGACAGTAAAGGTCTGGAACCTGGATCTTGATAATACACCTTTTCCAGCAATAATTATTTTGATAAGATCAAAGAATCCTTTAACCATAGAGCAAGGGCGACATTTACACACCCTGTCTGCAAACAGATTTCTCTTGTTTCTATTCCTGAAGAGTGCCAGCTGGAATTCTTCCTGGATGGAAAGATGATCTGGAAGTTAATTATCTGACAGAAATTGAGCATCCAACCTAGGGTTATCTAATGGAAAGTAGAATACGAACCTTGCAGATACATCTAACTCACCTTGTGAATCAGACCATCTTCAATAATGGAGTTGCTCAACTTCTTATAGAGCTCATGTAGCGCCTCCACTTCACTCACAGAGACTTTGAAGAAGAAAAAGATGAAATTTACCTTTCATCATTAGTGATATTCAAAACTAAAATCTCGATAGATAGGAGTCAAGAATAGAACACTCGGCACTCGGGAGGCTTTAGAATAAAGTGAAAGCTTAAAGGAGACGTTGCAGATTGAATATACTAATAACTACATTGATATTTATTCGTTCATCATTATTAAACTTGGTTGCCACAAGGACCATGATAATGGCCATTTTTAGTTTAAAGCAAAGGACTCCTAACTCTGGCTGCAAGGCTTTACCAGTTTGATGATGCATACTCACAAGGTGTCTCAGCAGCAAGAACAGTGGGTTCCTCATAACCTGGTGACTTAGCTTTCTTCGAACAAAAGCAGCCCATTAAACAGGACTATAAAATTCCGTTGAAGATTTTTGGGCAATCAACAGATTCAGCTTCATTCCAAAGAAGCCACTGGGAGAAATCCGGGTTTGAATATCTGCAAGGATGTTGGAACTTTCAAATCATAACCCATCTTAGTTATCCCAGCTAACACAGATTAAAACGCCAACAACTATGCTTTATATAGAATGAGAAAGCTACGAAGAAGTAGGCTCACAGTATTTCACTTTCGCCTGAGAGTTCAAAAAAGTCAAGGCAGAGTAAGGAAGCAAAAAAGCATTAATTTTAAAATTAGGGGCACGTCCTTAAGTTTTTCCACTTATCCTGAAGCTGCTTAGTGCAAGGAGATAGCAACTTGCCCATAGACCAATAGATTGAATTAAGAAAACTTTACAAGAACAAGAGAACATTGAAAATTTAAAGCTAATACAAACAAAATAAACGAAGATGAGGTGAGCAGATCTGTCTTTTCCTACTTAAATATTAAGGATACCGGGATTTCTTGCAATGTCATACTGTCAACAAAGGAAAACAAATACAAGAGGCCAATAGTACATAATTATATGTTCTAAATTAAGTTTATAAAGGTAAATGTGGAAACTGATTTGTGGGCATTGCATGAATCAGCTAGATTAATAACTTAGGCTCATGCTAATTTTTTTTAAATTCTTCAATTTCCAAGATGTCTGAAGCACGGAACTATGCCTCGAATTTTTTAATTTATAAAAAGATTGGAGTTGGGATATTGTATATTTTTTCTACAGATGACGAAAGCTTGATTCTGACGCCTTTTCGTCTAAGAAAATAATAGAATTATGTATGCATATATGGCCTACCAACTACCAAGCGAGAAGAGAAATAAACGTATCCGTGTATCACAAATCAACGGTCAACATTACCTTGTAATATAAGAATTAACTGTTCACCCTAAAATCACGAAAAAATTATTGCACATGTGCAATGACTTTTTAATATACCTTGCAATATAAGAAATATCTATTTCCTAATAAAAATCACTCCTCCCTCTACGCTATTGCTACCCCACGAAATTATTTAATTCCTCACTTAAGCAATAGAATATCAACATTTGCCTTGCGTTATATTATTCTGGTTTTAAAACCCGCAATCAAGATAAAAACTAATCCAAATGTGAAATTCATAGAAAAACAACATCGTATTACAATGGTTTTAAATCAACTCTGAACTTCATCGTTTTCGTTTGCCGAAAATATAGCATTTAGTTGATCAGAAAAATCGGAATAAACTCTGAACTGGATTCCTTCAAAACTTCTGCAGTTACAAATCAGAAGCAGAGCCTCGGGAACAGATGAATCTACAAACTAACCAAGCCCTTCATTTTTTTAAGGGGGCTCACCAAAACCTTCCTTAAAAACGTGTTCTGAAAATCCAATTCTGAATCTAATTTTTCGGTTCCGCGAAGATTAAGAAAATTTTCGAAAAATGGAACACTGGCCGCTCAAGCAATTTCAAATGAAGGAAGCCAATTAAATACGCGTATTGAGATAGAAATTCTCACAGCTGAGAAAGGACGAAATCAGATATTCATATTCATAAAGCGAAAAGTAATCGATATATATTATACGACATTATTGGCCCCCGGATAGAAGGAGAATAATAGAGAGCGGGAGAGAGGGACTTGCCTGTGATTCGGGGAGAGAAGGAAGTGGAGATGGAGATAAGATAGTCACACGCAAGCCGAGCCGGCTGTGCGTGCTTTATGGTAACAACGATGCAGCTTAAACGGGATGATGGTAAAATTATAAATTTGCTGTCAATTTCACTCCGCAGAGAGAAGAATCAGCATGAAGAGGATGTTTTTCAGAGGAATTCAAACAAATCGTAAGCTCTGATCTGGTAATCAACGACTTAAGCTTTCCCGGTAACAGTGTCTTATAGTTTTTTTAATATTTCAGCGTTGTATCAAGTTTGAGATTTGCCCGCAACTTCCTATATTTAAAGTGAACCAACAACTAGAAAGTGACGGAAAGTCTCTTTCTTTCCCAGTAAAAAAACCCTCCTTGTTTTTCCGCCTTTGCATTTAAGAAAAGACAGAAACATGAGAAAATTGGTGACCCTGAGATGTGAACGTTCCTCCATCTGTAAGGGGCATCGACTGTCGAGCTGGCCCCGCCTGTATGTAAAGGAACGTCATTACAGATACTATATTTAAATAAATATAAATAAATATAATAATATAGATCTATAGTTTCCCCCTTCTAAAAAAAACATTTTTTTAAAAATTCAAAGGTTAAAAATATAAAATATTTTTAATTTTTAAAAATATAATTATTATTTTTTAAAATAGTCATATTAAATAAATTATTTTATATTATTTTAAAATAAAATATTTTATTATATAAAAATAAAAATAAAAATAAAAATAAGATTAATTTAAATATAAATAATTATTATATTGAGATGTAAAATTTAATTAAAAGTATTTTGTATTTTTTTAATGAAAGAAGTAATATTATATCCCCAGTCTCCTTCATTCTTCTGACTTCCGGTAATCGTACGTATTTATAATTTATAATTATAATTTAATACTATTGCTCACAAGCCAATTTCTTTTACGTGTGTTAATCTGTTAATTGTTAAATTGTACGCTGGTCTCAAAATGAGTAAAATGTGTAAATTTGGTTACTATTTTTTTTTTTAGAAGTATTCGATAACCTATACAATATTAAATGATATGAAATAAGTCTTTAATTTTAACATAATATTTAATAATTTATTTAACTTTACTCGATGAACATTACGTGGAATCACAAATAACATGTGACAATGTAAATTTATCATGAGCTATTTTTTGAGAACATTGTATAGTTTTATATTGTAAAAAATAGACGATCCAATACTTTTTTCATCAATTTTGATAAACATATTTATTTTCAAAACTTATGAGACTCACAATGAGTCAATCTTGCTAATGGCTGGCTTTTAAGTAGCATAAGCTCGTTCTAAAATTAGAGGTTCAAAAAATTTTTATTCTAAAAACATGCTAGCAAAGCAGAGGAAATAATTTATAACTAAATTAAACTAGAATTAAGCTCCGCCCACAACTAGTAAAATAAAGTTTCTATTTCATTAGCATCATCTTTGTGATGCTTTCAAACATGACTCTTTGAACCTCTTATTCTATAATTGAGACTGAGAATGAAAGTAAAAAATTGGAGAAATTAACACGTTGTGGGTCTCATAAGTCTGAAAATAAACACTATTTGATTAAAATTGATGGAAAGGTATTAAATGATTCATTTTTATAATATAGGCTACTCAGTATTATTAAAAAATAGTTCATAATTGAATCTATACCTTTACACATGTTAAGGGGACTTGCAAGTGTCATTTAGGGGCCCCGCATAACGTTGTCAGGTGAAGTTAACTGTAAGATGTTAAATGCTCAGTTTTTTAAAGTAAGATTTTTTTTTTTTTGCCACCTGATAATATAGTTTACTAATGCTCATAAAAAAAATAGTAGTTGATAGACAATTTGTTTACTTTATCCAAAAAATTGTTAATTGTACTTCCGACAACCTAAAATGTGATTAGGTATGCTAATAAAATTTAATGATAATATTTTATAAATTATTTTTTTAAAAATAAAAATTTAAAATATACATTTAGTCTTTTAATTGTATACAACATTTTATTTAGTTCCTTAATTTTATATAATTTATTTCTAGTCCTTTAACTGTAATATAGTTAGTTTTATCTCAATAAATTTTTACATTAATTTTTTTAATATTGATAAAATAATATCAAATGTTAACATATTAAGTTAAATTTTTTTAAAATAACAATGACTAACATAAAAAATAATCATTTGAAATTAATATGTTAGGATTAAAAGACTGAAAAGATATTTTACAAAATTAAAGAATCAAAGTTAACTCTTATATAAAGTTATGGGACTAAAAGTATACTTTAGTCAAAATAAAAATATAAACTTTTAAAATACTCTTTATTTAGAGTCTCAAAGAAATACTTAGGTAAATTAGACGCACCACGTTATTTGTGATTTATTCAATTAAAATGCTCCAAATAATTTAAATAAAATATTGTGTAATATTTTTTAAATTGATTTTATTTTTATAATAAAATAGACACTTGATTTTTACATTTTGTCTATCAACTATAATTAATATCAAAATTAATTTATACTTAATGCTATATAAATGTTATATTTTTATTAGACAGACTACAAATGACGCGCTGTATTTAATCTACTCAAGTATTTTTCATATTTAATATTTTTATTTAATATAATTTTAAATTTGCAATCTTCTTTCTACTTGAATGATAATATTTTAAAAATCTTGTCACTGAAGTCTTATTTTTATCAAATTATTTTATGCTTTGAAATAATTAAATATTTTTAAAATTGTTTTATAATTCAGGATGATGGAGGATTATTATAATTCTCTCTCTCTTTACAAAATTTCCTTTTAAAACAATTTTTGATTATATTACTTTTTATTTTAAAATTTTAGACCAATACTATTTGTTTTTTTGTTTTTTTTTTTGCCGACAATGTTTTGGCATTATACACTTAGATTCGCCAAATTTCGAAGGCTACCAACTACCAAGACAAATTAACATATTAATAAAGCTATAAAAAAATTTCTGACATGCTCTTTTTTTGGCATACATGTATAAAAAGTTTTTTTGGCCAAATACATGCATGGAAACTTTGAAAACGTACTTTTTAAAAAGGAAATCTCAACGACGGCCCTTGAAATTAAATTAATAGCATGCATGGCCTAAATCATTCTAAAAAGCTTTTACAGGCTTGAGGGCTCAAATTAAAATTAATTTTATTAGTCCAATTATCATATTGATACCTTGTCAACATTAAAAAAATAAGTTATAAAAACTAGAATAAAGTAAGTTTTAAAAGTTTGACAATTTTTTTTTTGTATGAACAAATGATGTTCGAGTATGTATAAATGACATATGTACACAACAAGATGCTCATGGTTAACAAAAGCCTATAAAAAATGTTTGGAAAATGAATTTATAATGTATACTTTTTTATTAATATAATATTAATAACTTGTTAACATTGAAAGAATAAATTATAAAAAACAAAATAAATTAGATTTCAAAAAATCAACAACTCTTTTTATGTACAAACAAATGATGTTGGAATATATACATATAAGTAAATGTTCATATATATATATATATATAATAAGATATTTAAAATATGCAACAATAGGTAAAAATAATTAGAAATGAAAGTTATCACACAAAAAATATTTTGCGAGCGCAAACAAAATTTTTTGCATTATATACATTAAAGTGTTTATTGACTTAATAATTTCCTTTATTTTAAAAAATCAAGGGATCAAGGGTTTAAATTTACTTTTGACCCCTTAACACATTCAACTAGTTATTAACCATTGCGCCTGAGCTCTAGCAACAACAGTTTGCCAACGGCCTTGTGACATGGCAGGTTTTTTTTTTTAAAATAAAAGGTAAGAGCATTTTGATAATTTGACTAACAAAATTGATTACAATTCGGGCCTGCAAAAGTATTTATTAGAATAATTTGAATCTTATATGTTATTAATTTAATTTTGAGAGCCCTAATTGAGATCCTCTTTTTTAAAAAAATTAAAACCAACAGTTGAGCAGAGTATATATAATATTTTGAAAAAAAAAAAAAAAACTCTAACAAGTACTATAACAAATATAAAATTTGTATCAAATCATGCTGGGTCCCATGTCTCGTGCTAATTTCAGCCTCCTACACATTTTAAGCATCTTCTTGTCACTCCTTCACTAACAACCCTTTTTTTTTTTTTTGGGTACAACATCAACAACCTACTTTAGGCACGAAAGAGTGACGATTGATCCTGGCGTGATGAGCACTCGGTTTGACAGATTTGTGTTCAAGAAAGTCACGAGGTGGGCCTTAGCCAATAGGATGACCAAAAGCCTAAACAAGCAGAAAGCTGGATGGCCATAAAAATGAACTTTGTAGTGATCTGATAGGAGTATGGCTCCTGCAAAAGCAAATTTCGTCACGACTAAATGCTGACACGATTGCCAATATAAAATTCACCGAGGTGATAAGATCATCGAATGCAATACACAGCGCAAACACGAGTCTAGTATTGTTAACGTCGGATTGGATAAATACGGTGTTCTTGGTTTGCACATTGCTTGAAACATGCGATAAGTTATGGCGATCAACGGTCAACTTATCCTCTCTGTTCCGTTCCTTGGTATTCCTTGCTTAGGTAAGTTACGCGTGTGAGCTGAAGCCAAGCCGAGAATTCGGGTGATGCAGAGGACAGAAGTGACACCGAAGGTGCTCAGGTATTGACTTGAGTGTGCAACCCAGATGCGTCGATGGAGAAGTGAAATTTATCTCTCTTTGTTGAATTGGAAGATCATCGATCTATATTCACATCATATTTTCCTGTGCGCAATTCGAGGAGTTGGAAAAGATTATAACGTGCCCGATTCACAGTACCAAAATATGATTGCAGGAAACATGAAAAGTCAATGGCACAAGTATTTGTTTTTTATGGCCAAAATTGTGATACTTACTTTTCTTCAAACAAGCATCATACAAAGAAGCAACCAATCAAATAATAAAAGTCTTCAATACAAGAAAATACAAGAGACGATTTCTGATTCCCAGTATCAAATCTGACAATTTGATAATTCCCACCAAGAACTTGTAGAGGAAGAATGTGTTTTATCACACGACATGAAAAAGCTGAGGAATTCAAGGCAGCCCCAGTGCCGTCATCTATTGCAAGATACAGAAGAGTCTCAAACTCAGCGTCATCAGCTACAAAGATTTGGTATGCACACCCCAGCATCCGGATTTTGTTGTTCTTTCCATATTCTACCAGTAACTCTAAGCTTAAGCTCCTTCCTGTCCCCACCAGAGAAAAAAAGGGCCATATTTCGTTGGATGATAAGACCGTCATGGCTGTCCCTGACTTTACGATGGCTATCCCGGATACTTCTCGGAGTGCCCTCCCAGATCAGTTTCCTGCCATTTGCCCCAACTTCTAGGCTATAGCTATAGTTTCGAGCCTCATTCTCATCTCCCATGAATCGAAGGAATGCCATGTAAACAGGGGCCATGCCAAGTTGGAAAGCTTCAAAATGAAGGCAGAAGTATTGCCCAAAACAATGAAATACCTACCAGAGAATAAGAAGAAATAAGCAAACTTACGAACCAGGCAGTAAGAAGTACACACATACTAAGAGGATTATATGTTGCTCTTGAGTGGAACAGCGGGCCAAAATAAACTTCCTCAGTAATTATTCCTCAACGGAAACAAGGAAATTTGTTTACCTCAGCCCTTGGACCTTTTATGGGTCCGCTAAACAAAACTAATTCACTAAAACATTCACACTCTGGCAGTTCAACTCGGAAAGACAGGAAAATAATAGGAAGCTCGGGCTTTTATATCACAGAAATAAGAAACAAATGTTTGTATCTGTCAGTCCTACAAAACTCCTTGAGCTGATAGAAGTATAACCCAGCTCCCCACACCAATTAAAACCTTACGCTATGCAAAATGAATAAGGAAAAGGTTACTTGTTTCCAGAGGCCAGAACCTCGAGAGTTTCAAATGATCCACACCCTCCACTAACAAAACAAGCTTACCTACAAGGGCACAGATCCTCTGAGTTGTGTTTGTCTTGGGAGACATGCCATAATAGGAGGCATTGATGCATCTTTATAAACGTCAGGGATTAGAAATGAAAATGACCGCTCAACAAGCCTGATATTGGCGAGTTAAAATTCTACTTTCTGAATGCAAAAGAGCCTCACCATGATTCTCTTTTTTCAACCATCTCAAGTAGAACAGGGCAAGGGTTAAAATGATTGAAAAGAGAAAAGCATGGTCAGATTGATGCATCAGGAGAATCTGAATGCACCATTTTCAAGCCTTGTTGGGCATTCATTTCATTTTCCATCTCCATTATTCATGAAACCACCTCCCAAGAAAAGGAAAACAGATCAAAGGTCCCTTGGTCATGAGAAGCATTATAACAGCTTTCACCATTGCACAAACTTCTTCAAAAAATCTGGTCTCCCCGCCCATAACTTACTCCAGTGGCAGTGAAGATTGATAAGCAATTGACAGTGTATGCCAGAAGTTGTATCCCCAAAGAATATTGAGTGTTCCATGAAGCAAAGAAAATAGATTTAAACAAAAATGATGTTCCCTGCCTTTTTTTCCCCACAAACCTCTAACATGAAAGGGGGGGGGGGGAAGCTTACCGTGAGCATCCAAGTTGCATTCTCTACTTCACGGGGATTTGACTTCACATAACGATGGTTGAATGTGCATCCTGTGTGCATGTCCACCTTATGATCATCCCTCAGATGTGCAACGAGGAAAGGGATGTCCCCAACAACTGAACACTCTGATCCAGCATAAGGACAATTGTATGGTCTAAAATTGCACACTGCCTCATGCTTGAGCTTGCTGTAGTATGGAAAGATTTCTGGACATCCATTGAAATAGTATTTGCATGGTAACTCGAGTGATTCAGCTACCTTCTCCAGAGCCAAACATCTGATATCTCCGAGCTCTTGTCTGCATGTGGGGCATCGGTTGTGCACCCTTGTTTTACATGTTGAACATAGGGTGTGCCCATTGTGACACTGCAAAGAAGCTGGAAATTACATTCTTTTCCTCTTCAACAACCCAAAACATGCATAATACAGACATTTGGGACGGTGGCCACAAACTTGCAGTAAGCATCAATGAGGATAATTAAACAACTGAATAATCAAAAGTTAATATATATATATTCTGCACTTTTTGCCTATTACCATGCTTACTCAAAGTTTAGGAGGGTTACTTGCACAGGACTCTAAGTTCAAGAGGTTACACACAATATCTATTTCTATATATATATATATATATATATTAATCTTCCATCAGTATACCAAAGGATTCACTAATGGCAAGTGACATCAGCACTAGATTAGAAGTTTCAGGGCTCATTGTCAAGATTTGAAGATCAAGACGATCATGTTTAAAGGATGTAAAGTTTAGAGGGATTATTTGCATTTTTGCTAAATTACTTCTTTTCCTTTTGATAAATTGCCTAACTATTTTCTAATAGACAGTGTAAAGCATCAACCAAAACCATTAACTTCTGGTTTCTAATTTAACAAGATGTTAGTATTCGTTGAGATAAAATATTACAAGATCAAGCTGAAGCAGAACCATAGTAACAATGTTATTTCTTTTTCATCTTTTTTCCCTCTAAGAAATGTTACCACAATACACTTCTAGCTAAAGGGCACTTACACTTTGTTGTCAGTTATAATAATGATAGATTCATCATATGTAGAGACTTCTGAAAATGGGCACTGGCACTTCACATCATTATGGTAATGCCAGTTTGCCACCATCTATTACAATAACGATTATTTGTGCACGTAAGAGCAAGCAAAGGTAGGCAAGGTAGCATATGCAAAGTCATACAGCCACATAATGAGATTCAGTTTTAGTTTGAGGTCATTTATGTACCCACGACGTAAAAATTCTGCACTTTCAATACTTTGTTCACAAAATACTGAACAAATCACTTACTTCAACAAGTTAACAGTGCCTTTAACACACACACACACACACACACACACACAGTGTGCAAACTTGCAAATTTGCATTACAATCACACATGATTAAAGCAGCAGAAAATTGAACTGTCCTAGCTAGAGCATGGTATACAGCATGGGCATTGAGCGTGAATGATATTCAATTCACCCAAAAACTTCCACTGGACAATGTGGCATCAATAAATACAGATCAAATCATACATGTCTAGATATCTAATGAAAAATTTAATAAAATTTAAGTGCCTTTTAAGGGCCCCATATCCAACTCCAATTACATACACACACCTTACAATAATCACTTTCAACATCAATATAAAATATCAAATCCACAGCAAGGCGGATCATTCTTTAGAATTCGTTTAGTAAACAGGAACCAACCTAATTGTACATGCTACATTATTATGGGCATTCTATCCCTCTACAGAGCATATCTGAAGCAGTTTTATAAGATAAAAACAAGATAAGCTGCAAGATAAAAACAAGATTTGAACCAAGATTAGCCGCAAGGTAAAAAAAAAATTGACACATTCTGTACTCATTTGATATATAAGATAGCCAAGTTCGTAACTGAATTAAATTTGTGCTCTTGAGTATAATAATTCTTTCATGTCAATACTTTACCTACGGGATCAGAACTTTCAGACATGACACATAGATCATAACTTCATGTTAACTACATCATAAAACAGGGAACGCTTTATTTCAATTTTTTTTTTTAAAAGGGAACCCTTTCCTAAAAAATCAAAACAAAATGCATAAATAAACCAGAAAATCAAACTCTCCTCCAATTCGCTGATATCTAGAACATAGATCACTGGGACAACTGACTAATTTGATATTACGTGCAATTACAAGTGTAATCAGATTATATTTGGCCCTTAACCCCATATAACGGAAATTCGAACTCCAAAACCAAGTCATAGATTTCCCAAATTACAAAGAAGCCTGCCGAGAAAAAGAAAGAAAGAAATGAAGGCATCACGAAACCTACTCAATTCCTGCCCTTATCCACAACACCCCCCACCCCCAAAAAAAAAGAGCCATCCAATTCACAAAAGTCCGAAGAAAGGATCCTGTTATGAAAACGAAACCTCGTATACAGTAACATAAATAATAGATAATACAACGTAGATGAGGCCAAGATAGCGAAAACAAAAGAAAAGGAAAAACGACTGACCTGATGAATTGGTGGGTACATAGAATTGGTGCAGACCGGGCATTCCAGCAACTCGTGGACGCTGGTTGCCGGAGCAATGGCCGTGGGGCCCATATTGGTGGCGCCATTGCGAGGCTTTGCGGATGAAAACTCAGAGTGATGATGAGGGTGAGGATGCATACCATGATGGGGGATCTCCTCCTCATCCATACCATCCGAGGATGACACACACTCAATGTTGTCCAAGTCCATCCAGTCACCGAAACCTCCCACAAGTGATGGATATATGAAATACCCAGTAATCAAAATCATAAATTTCACGAAAATAGATACCTGGGCATTTCCTTTCTGAATCTCCTTCCTCGATTTTCTTCGTTCTCAGCTTTTTTCCAGGAAAAATTGCTAGAAAAAAGAAGAAAAAAATAAGAGGAAGAAGATGGGGATGGTCATGGAGCGGTAAATGGATAAAGGGGTGACTCCGACTAGCCAACCTCCCTTTCTCCGGAAGAACAGCTTCTTTTCTTGTTTGCTAGCTTTTTCTCCCCCTTCGTTACTCTCTACGTTCCCCAAACCGGGTTGCCCGAATAGAGAGAGAGAGAGAGAGAGAGAGAGAGATGGGTAGGAGCGTGGACTTTTTTGGTTTTGCATTTTTGTTTGTGGGGGGAGGGTGGGGTTTGGGGAGAGGAGCGTTAAACTGCGAAAAGTTGATGGCAATTGGTATCCATCCAACGGTAGCCAAATTTCAACTTTCTTTTTCTTATTTAGCGGATATTAAAGTAAAACCATACGGTCTATTTTGTTTGGAGGAATTTGACGGCCTATTATACACGCAAATCATCAATGTATAAATTATTTATTAATTTTTCACTTAATACATAATTTTTTAATATTTTGATAAGTTATGGGAGAAAAAAATTATATTTAAACTTATATTCATAATATATGCTTGTTAAAAATTGAATCAGACAAGTGGATTTTAAATTTAAAAATTAGTCATAAGAAAAGTGGGGTAAAAAACCACTTTTTTTTTTTTTAAAAAAAATCTGGTTTTGTGAATTTAAAATCCATTTGTTTGATTAGAAAAAAGTGTATTGACGGTATAAATTTAGCTATCTATTTTTTTTCTATAACATACATGCATAAATAGGAAAATTGCAATCATTTAGGGCTTGTTTGGGGACTCGGTTTCTCTTCTTCTGCAATCTCCTCCTCCCACCCTTTATTAAATTTAAACAGTACAGATTTTTTCAGATTTAATATTTTTTATTTTTTATACTATATTTTAAAATAAAAAATTATATGAATTTTAATAAATCTATTTATCAGTTTGGATAATCTAGATTTAATATGAATAATATATATTTAATTTATAAAAATTATAAAAAAATTAATATTGAACCTATATTGTTTAAAATATATATGAAAAGTTAATTATAAAATATTTGATATTAAATATGAACCATTTATATTAAATTTGAACTATACAAACAGGTGAAAAAATTTATTAAATTTTTTAAATATATTTAAAAAGTTAATTTATAAAATATTTGATTATAAATATGGATCATTTATATTAAATTTGGATTGTACAAATAGGTGAACAAATTTATTAATTTTTTTATATTAAATATATCTAGAAAGTTAATTTATAAAATATTTGATATTAAATATAAATTATTTATATTAAATCTAGATTGTATAGACATATAAACAAATTTATTAAAAAAATTTAAAATTTATATAATTTTTTATTTTAAAAAATTTAAAATAAAAAAATATTAAATCTAGACTATCCAATAATCTGAATGGTCCAGATTCCACATCTCCTCAACAAAGGTGCGGAGGAGGGCTTCCTTCAGAAGAGGAAAATGACAATCTATTTTGAAACAGTTTTCTATTATCTAGAATGAAAACAAAAACAAAAACAAAAATATGTTTATTGACGTGTTTTTAAAAAGTGTTTTAAAAAAAATATAAAATATTATTTTGCAAAATAGAAAAATAAATTTTTTTAAGTATTTTGAGATTATTGTTCTGAAAAACAAAAAAAATAAATATTTTTATTATTTATTTCTCAAAACATATTTTATAAAACATTAAATTTTATAATAATAAAAAAACAGTTTCAAATAGTCCATAAATTCTTATGCATTATATTATACATGCTCATAAGCACAATAAAATCATGTGTAAATAGTTGTTTGATCTTCAACACTTGCCCATAAATTATTTTGAAATTGAAGTTATGTGTGATTTATCCTTTTATTGTTAGTTAATTTGGTGTTTAATTAGCAAATTAGCTACACATGACCAGGTGTTTTATTCGGATGACTATAACTATGTCATTTACACAAAAACATGAACTCTTGAAGTTTATGAAGTCTTCACTTTGATATGTCATTCTTCTGTTAACAAAAGTGGCATGTGCCCCATGCATTGGGTGCAACCATATAATTAATAGTTAAAATAAATAATAAGATTTAAGTTTAATTTAAGTTATGACTAAAGCTTGTATTTTTCTTAAATTAAAATAATTGCAAAAATAAAAAGGTACGTTTATTCTTGCATATTAATTTAAATTTAAATTAAATATGTAATTGATTAGTGTTATTTGAATGAATTACAAAAATTAATTGCAATTATTATTTCATTTATGGTAAAGGGTTTGATTATTTAAATTAATTCCATTTACACATATTCATACATAGATTATAGGCACACACGGAGACATGTAGTTGAGAGATTTCATTTGTTTTATTGAAAAAATTATATTCTCTTATAAATTATATAATATTTACATATAACGCGTTTAAATTAAAGTTAAATATAATATAGTATTTTTTTATATACACGTGTGATGTATTGCGTGGGATGTTATAATTCCATCACCTTCGCAATTTAAAGCATAAACAGCATATCACCGCTCTCATATGCATGCAGGAAAGATAGAAGTAGTTATCAATAAAGTTGAAAAATTGATTTTAAAATATATCATAGGTCAAAATTAGTTATCAATGCAGTTAAAACTAGTAAGCCACATTCATAAAAAAAGAGAGAGAGAGAGAAAACCACAATAAAATTGTTTCAAATAATAGAACAAAATAAGAGTGAAAAGTATAATTGATATTATTAGAATGACGTTTTTCTATTAACTTTAAAATGAAATAATTTGGGATGCCCATGATATTTTTATGTGGATTTTTGCAATTATAATTCTGTTAAGATGAATTAAATTTAAAGTAGTCTTTAAAATAAATTTGAAAATGATGACAAATTTAATCTAACAGAAAAGACATGAAAAGAATCTAATCTCCTTAGTAGGATGGAATAATATATATATATATATATATTATAAATACATAATCTGATTTTACTTGACCATTTTTGAAATTCTTTCTTTATAGCAAGATCTCTGGACAACTACTAAATTGATTTGTCACCCATAGTGTAGTTGTAGTATTGCTATTACCAGTGGCGAAATCAGGATCCTAAGTTAGGAGAGACAATGATAAAGTTAGGATTCTCGATAAAAGAAAGACATTTTTATCTCTTTCAAATTAATTATTTTTTTTTCTTCTCTCTTTATTCTCTATCCATGTTTTAATTATAGATTCATAAGTGCAGCAAGTTAGTGAAAAACGTTCACTTGATTTACTTTTGAGTTTTAAATTTTTATTATTTATCATGGTTTTTTTTCTAACTAGCCCCTGAGTAGAATTCAAGATGAGAAGTGAGTCTATTTAGTCATATTAGATTTTTTTTATTTTTAAATAATTAATAAATAATATTAGTATTTAAGTATAGTGAAATTGTGGGCTAATAGTTATGATGCTAAATTAAAAATTTAAATAGATCTTGGCTAAAAAATTAAGATTGAAACATGTTTAAATTTTAAAACATGAAAATAAGATGGTGCGAAGTATAATAAGTAAAAAGTGTAAATTATAAAATATAAAAACCTATACTCCCAAACATGTCATTTTTTCTAAGTGAGGTGCCCCTCTCAATTACATGTGGCTCAGCCACTGGCTACTACATAATCTTAACTCCAATGGACACCCATTTATTGATAAATCTATAAGGAATATGAAGATAGGCTTGATAAATTAAATATTATATTATTCGCAATGTTTGTTAATAAGAATAAACATGCATGTTTGTACTTAAAATAAGATGACCACAACGTAGGGATGGTATATATAGGTCACAAAAAAAAACTTTTGACAACAAAGCATTAGTTTTTATCATCTTACCAAATTACTATTATCAATAAGCACCCCAAACACAATGATAAGACTAGATGGAGTGATAGAGAATTGGTAGTAGGACTAGCTGTATTGATATTCCATGTTAAAATTTTCTTCTTATTCATAATTACGATCATTGATCTTTGGCTAGTTTGATATGAATGCAAAAGAAACTGAGAAAGAGGAGTTTAATTTAAAAACAAACAATTAACCTACATCTACAAAATATTGAGAAAAGGCCTTACATGGCAAAGGAGTGCTCCATGATAGTTAGTCCAAGAAATTGCATGAAGCATGTGTTTTTCTCAAGATTTTTAACATAAATAAGAAGTTGAGAAGTTAGGAAAATGAAGAGAATTTTGGGAGTGGGGAAATTACACAAATTTTGCTTAGTATGGAAATTTTTTCACCATTTTTAAAATTGAAATTTAAAATTATGAGTAATTTTGCAAGGTTTTTAAAATTAAAATTAAAATTTATGGGCGAGAAGTTAGGAAGTCAGGACAATGGAAAGACTTTTGGAGACAATGAAATTGCACATAATGAGTTACTTATTATTTTTAAATTTAAAATTTAAAATTATGAATAAACTAAGGGGAAGATAGGATAACAAAAAGAAATTTAGGAGGTAAGATAGTTTTATATTTTTTATATTTAAAAATAAGAGCATGAATGATACGAACAATGGAATACTTTGGATAGCTAATCACATTCAAAATAGTGATCACATGATTAGAAAATTAGATCATGGATGAGGAAGTTATAAAAAAAAAGAATAAAAATAAATTATATTCACCTATTAAAAATAATTCTGTAAATAAAACCCTACATAGATTTACAAAATTAAAATATTTGAAGAAGATGACATTTGTCATTCGTAAAAATTTACTTGTTATTTTTTCGTTATATATATAGATTGGTACTAAATTCTTATAAATGTTAACCACACAAATTTTGGAGTCTGTTCATGGCTAAAGTTCCATGTCTTTTCATCAACGTTCTAAATTGATTGGTAATAAAATTAGAGATAAAACTATATTGTCAACCCCTTTATTTTATTAAATTGTTCCCTTCATTTTTTTAATTCTAATATGATTTCTTAATTTCAGCAAATTTAAAAAATGTAATGCATTTGAGTTCTATTTTCTGACACCATTTTCTGTGCCGTGACTTTTTGATTGGTGTGTTTTCTTTTTGCCGCAGCATGCTTAGATCGACAGTTGATACTGCAAGCAAAGTAAAGGAGAGACTTCCCGCATAAATGATGAAGGTTATTGGTCCTATTGACCACTTTCTCCAGAGAGCACGTGGCCATGACATACCAAATTCCAATTTCAACAATGGGGGGACCATCATCATAGTCTAGTAGGAAAGATCAAGTGTTGTGAATTTTGTAAAATTATAAATTTGATCAATTTGATCGGAAAATTGTCATAATTTCAAATTGTCTCCAGTATTTTTTTTTTAAATAAATTGAATGCGGGCTTCTAATCCTCAAAATTGTTGAGCTTAATTGGTAATTGCTGAATTGGATTATTCTGCAGGTTGGGTGGTGTACTGTGCGGTGCTAGAGGTTGCAGAGAAGAAATATATGGAAATAAAAACCCACGATGACATTTCAATTTCAAGAATACATTGTTTGGACAAGCTTGATGAATGATGTCGCCTTCAGATATAAATAGTAAAACAATGATAAGTTCGTTATACATGGAGACTTGTCAAAATAGACACTTACACTTTACACTTTACATCATTATGGTAATGCCTGTATGCCATCATCTATTCCATGACATTACAATAATAACACGTGAACGCAAGAGCAAGCAAAGACAGGCATGATGAGATTTTGAGTTTGAGTTGAAGGGCATTCCTGTACCCACAGCGTCAAAATCCTCCACTTTTCAAGTTAATATTGCTCCAACAAGGGATACAGCAGAAGCTTCAAGGCATGTTACATGCTGGCAATAACGGAAGGAAGTTCTGCCTCTCCATTGTCTCCATCTAAACCTGCCATGGCCTGTTACACGTATGCAGAAGCAAGAATAAAGGAACAACGAAGCATTTATGCATTTATTATCAAGGCATATACGCACATTAAGACCATAATGGAAGGACCAATTCAATATAAATCTAAAATCTCATGCCGTACTCAACAATTCCCGCATGACCATGTTCTAACTTCTAACCCGATCATAATTCTCAATGATTAATGCCACAGTTTGTTGAGTTCAAAACAAACACACACTATATTACATTGGGGGATAAGGAAAAGTAAGTTTTACTATTACCATGTTCTAATTTACAAATAGCACCATTTACATGCACCAGTATGCTGTTTTCCCCCCTCCTGGGGTGGGGGAATTACCGTTGTGCATGCGTTGAATGTTCATTGTGAAGCAAATTGTTAGGGATCATTTGAGGAGAAATTACATGGTTTCAAAAAATTCCAACATTTTTGGCACCCCAAATAATGCATACCTCTGGATTATCTGTGTGTTCTGAAAGATACCGATCCAATGCACCTTTACCGTAGAGGATTTTGGCTCCACTTCCAACAGCCTCTTCATCAACAACAACAGCATCTATAACCCCATCACCTGTTCTGCTATCCGGAATCTGCACAAACATTCAGCAGGAAAGAAAAAAACACATAGATTCAAAATCCTTTTTCGCCAAACAGAGATTCATAATCTAAATGAAAGTTCCTGATTCAATTCAACCCTGTACGGCAAACTGCCAAATTATTACATTTAGAGAATCATTACTTCTGGCTCCTCGTCAAACCTTTTTGGTAACAGATTAAACACTACAAGACAAATAAAGGGTAAGAAAAGAGTGCGACTGATGCTTTTCCAAAAAGTTTACCCATTGTGGCAAGTTTATTATCAAGTTGTCAATAATATCCACCCCCCACAGTCCACAGGACGCGAAGATTAAGGTATTATTTAAAATTAAAATCAACATGGTATACCTCATACATGGCATCTACTAATACTATCTCCAATATTGACCGCAAGCCTCGAGCACCAGTATTTTTTGATATTGCTTTTCTGGAAATTGATCTTAGGGCATTTTCTGTGAAATGCAGTTTTACCTGGAAAACAAATAGGAATATTCAGCTGAAGAGATTTTACAAACATTAAATCTTTTTAAATGAGAAATCAATTACCCCATCCATAAAACAAACATGAACAAGCAAGAAAGATCCTTGATATAATTATAAACAAAAGAATATGCAGATAGGGCTTGTGTTTTCAATATCATCCACAGATGAGAGAAGGCTCACAAAAACTTACGCCATTCATTTGGAACATCTTCTTGTATTGCTTCCCAAGGGCATTTTTTGGCTTTGTGAGGACCTATAGAGCATATTACAACTGCAATTAGAGACATACAGATAATGACACAAAGGGGGAAATTTAAAATATTGAAAAAAATTCACTTTTAAGAATATAATTTAAGCAAATAATGTCGTTAACTTCTGGAAATCAGAAGAGATTTACAGGTACATCTGTATAGACAGCCTTGAGTAACATGAGTGACTTGGATATAACTTACCTGAATGAGTTGATTTTCTGTCAAAGATGACAAGCTGACAAGAACAGGAAATCTCCCGACAAATTCAGGAATTAAACCATAGGCAATAAGATCACTACTTTCAACCTGCCAAAGACAAGAATTTCAATCATGCAAACATCTGACTTGTTGAAGTTAGTGGTAGTAAAAACTAAGAACCATTGAACGATGTGTCATATACATGATGTTAACTTACCGTTTCCAATAATGACGATGCAACAGCGGCATCAGTGACACCACCTATTCTCATATTTGCACGTACAGGTGCCCCAAATCCAATAGAAGAATCTCGGCGCCTGCAGGGAACTAAAAGGAGGCTTCACACTTCATTTTATTCTCACTGTAGGTATAAAACTAATTAATTTTCAGGGTTTGTGCTACCTTTCTGAGACTGTTTTCTCTAAGTCTACAAAGGCTCCTCCGCAGATGAAAAGTATATTCTTTGTATCAATCTGTGAAGGAAACAAGACGAGTCAACAATTGTTCATGAGTTGAAGACACTTCAATGCGAGATAACTGCAGAATTAAAATCACAAGCACATACACAAACTGGGGCGAAAATGATAGATAAAAAAAAAAAAAAATTTGTCAAGCACTGAACTCATATATATATCAAAATGACTGCAGACGTGTACCGGGTGCCATAAACATACCTAATAATCTCTACAAGTGTATAAATAAAGAAAAAATATAATGGCAAGAACAAAGGGTAACGCCCATGTACCTGGATATTGTCAACTCTGGGATGCTTTCGAGCTCCCTTCTCAGGAATATTGACAACCTTGATCATAAAGGTTGCAATAGATCAGTATACAATAAATTCAACTGACATGTAAAAAGAAAAAAACAGAAAAGAAAAGGAAAGAATATGACTGAAATTTTCCAAATCCGTGAGAATGCACTTACTGTTCCCTCAAGTATTTTCAATAAAGCCTGCTGAACACCTTCCCCAGAGACATCTCTACTGATATTAATGCTCTCAGCCTAGAAAATAGACAATTGAAGAAGGGAAAACAACAGAAGAAAGTGGTTCGAATTAATCAGAGAAAAGGAAAATGAGGGCAAGACAAGACATGCTGGAACCTTTCTAGTAATCTTGTCAACTTCATCAATGTAAACAATGCCCTGTTGAGCAGCTTCCACATTGTAGTCAGCAACCTGAAAAAAAATTGCTATAATGTTACTGCCATCCATAATATGGAAATGCAATAAAAAAGCAAGCATGCTGTATTTAAATAATGAAGGTCAGAATATTTACCATAAGGAGCTTGCTTAAAATGGACTCGACATCTTCCCCCACATATCCTGCCTGCACCAATGAAAAATAATGTCCATACAACTACATGAACAAAATAGCATGGCAGCCAATTGACAAAGAGAAAAGGAAATAGAATTTATGACCAGAGAAATAAATGTTAACACAACCAATTTACTGTCAGGGCTTTTTGCATTTGATGAGACTTGCTGTTTCTGACAAATATCTCATGTTATAACAACTTGTTCGTATTTATTATGTGCATGATTTTTTTGTACATGATACTATGGGATCACATAAATATGTGCATAATCTTTTTGTTGGAAAGTAAAGTTAAAGCAATTCTCACCCTCTGCTCAATTCACAAAAGGGGAAGAGTGCTAAAAGGTCCATAACGTGTTACGTGCTTCTTTTATAGTCAATCATTAAAAACCTTCACAAGCAGACAGAAAATACTTTCTCTCTCTGTCTGTCTTTGAAGGGATCATAAATTATTATAAAATAGAAGTGAAGAATCACTAACTTGCCTGAGTTATTGTAGTAGCATCAGCAATCACAAAGGGAACATTTACAAACCGGGCCAAAGTTTTGGCAAGTAACGTCTTCCCTGTCCTTGAAATGGAGCAGATAAACTAGTTAGACTAGTAGCCAGAAGTAACAAGACATTCATGATTAACGAAAGAAAAGAAGATTGAAAACTAAAGGGCTTTTAGCTTTGTTATCTCTTAAATCTCTAACTTGAAAGGTGATACATTGACAGTGCAATTTAAAACTAAAGGGGTCAAAACAACTCATTCATACAAGAATGTCACTGGACAATTGAGAAACCGACTGAGAAGCTTTTTCATCTCTTCTGAATTGAAGCATGACTGCTTTAACATTCTATTATATGTTGAGAAATATAATCCGGAACTACAATTATATATACACTTAACGTTAACTAAGGAAAGTAACATTTGAATTACCTGAACCTGTTGGCCCCATTAGAAGAATATTGCTTTTCTCAAGTTCAACTTTTTCTTCGTCAACAGCATCAGCCTTTTTAGTACTTGAATCTCCTGCAGGCCTAACATTGCAAATAGTAACAAGAGCAAGTCAAAAACAATTCCTGCATGTTATCAACAAGGCTAAAAAAGAAAAAAGATTATTGTTTAACATCTCGCCCAAGACTGCATGTGAAAGAAGAACGAATGGGAAAATTTGAAAGAAAGAGTAGGGCAGTGAAATAATATACTAACTGCTTTTGAGAAGATTCATGATAAATTCTCTTGTAGTGGTTATAAACGGCCACAGAAAGTACCTGCATTTGAAATATATAAATATATATGTAATTAAGAAAAATAAATTCCGGGAAAAAGAGTTCATCGTCCCGTTTATATCAACATTATAGATGAACCATCCCCAAGGGAAAATACTGACAGAAATTTATATCAGAATCGGACATAAAATGCAACATTCATTGGTCATCCAAATTAACATCCTCCAAAACTATCACATAGTCAACCAGATGTTGCCCCACACGGTCATTTCTAGCTGACATAGTATAGCCACTTTCTATGTAACTAACAGTAACTCCACTAACGTCACGTGAATAATAATCAAATATCACTAATAGCTGAAACTCTCAAGCACAAAAGCAAAACCTACATGCAACTAAACTATTCAAAATGGCAGAATACTAATTGCTAAAAGCACCGACACCGATATCGGATACGTGATAGAAGCCACGACGACATAGACAAAGTATGCATTATTTCAATATAGCTTTGGAGAATTGTGTTGTATCTAATACGTCTGTGTCCAACACAAACGGATCCCAGTATGGCTTGCATCGTAGACTACATGAAGGTTGAAACAGAACGAGGAAAGAGTCACCTTCTTGGCCGTCTCCTGCCCAATTACAAATTTATCGAGTCCTTCGCAAATTTTCTTTGGCGTCGGAACATTACTCCCCAAATTGGAGCCACCAGAGAACTCATCCTTAGAATTCGGACCAGAATCACCTCCTGAACCGAGACTCTCACCGCCATCGCCGTCGCCACGAGCCTCATTGAAGTTCGAGTTGCCCATCCTAATATTGACCCCATCCCCAGACCACAGCACCGGTGGCTCTCCATTGGAGCTGACAGTAAAATAAGACCTGCAACTCCATTTCTCACTCGCTTTTCTAAAGATTCGAGTGCCGTTTTCTACAAAGTCTCCCACGAGCGAGACGGCCTTGGACGAAGTGAAGTCATCAGGAGTGATCATGAAGTGTTCGTTCCACTTTGTTCGGTGCGTAAAGTGAGAATTGACAATGCGACTAGCATGCATATGGTTGAATACAACGTATCTGAATTTAGAGGCCGTTCCCTTGCAAAGTTTGGGTCTAAGCATGGCAGCCATGTGAGAGGCGAGCATTCGGCGAAGTTTAGCCGGAATTAAGCTTAAGAGGGAAAAATAAATGAAAAGCGCGCGAAAAAATCTCTGCCCTGTCGTAAGTCCGCGACACAGAGTCTCATGGATAAAAGCAGGACATTTAGGAGAAGGCAATAGATTAGACTTCAAGAAGACAAAGATGGGAAAATATCGAAAAAAGTCTTAACGCAAGAACAAGAATATCTAAATTTATCAAGCAAAAAAAAAAAAAAAAAGAACAAGAATATCTAAATCGCAGCAGGGAACATCAGATTGCCTGGAATCCGCGACACTGAAACTCATTTTTCCTCCAGAAGACAGTGGTAATCTTATCCCAACGAGTACGGTACAAATTTAATTTGACCAGTTGATATTTTATTTTTTATTTTTAATTAAAATATTACATACCATCAATCAAAAATTACTCATTTAATAATTAGAAGATTATTGGATAAACTGGCCATTGACGGAAAAAAAAAAAAACCTTGTACCTAAAAAAATGTAAATCAAATTTTGAAAATTTACAAGTACGGTCGGTTTATATTGTTATATAGAGAATTTATTATTAATATATAAAAAGTTTATTTATTATAAATTTATTATTAATATATAACAGTATATCCTTGACAAATGCTCTCTCCATCTGAAAATATAAGGCATTATTTTAGAAGTTGAATGTTAAAAAATATAAAATATTTTTAAACTTTCGAGGTATAATCATTATCTTTTTTTTTTCAAAAATATCTCTATTGATAATGACTTTATATTTATTATAAGATATTTAATAAGGGTAAATATAGAAAGATAGAGTTAGTTGAAAAGTAAGTAATTACTTTATTGAGATAAAATTTAATTAAAAATATTTTATATTTTTAAACAAAAGAAATATAATAAACCAATCATGATACAAAATATAATGAATGTTAGGCTATTTACTTAGTTTAATTCTATAACATAATAATAAATGCAAAAGCTCAGTTATTATTTTCATTCTATTCATCTATTGTATAGATTTCTATCAAATTAAAATAAATAATATAACAAAACAATACATTCAGGCCAAAAAACAAAACAAAACAATACAACTATAATTCAGATTGCCCAATTTCAATTTTCCGGAATCCTTCTAATTTCAGTCATCTGTGGGCTAACATTTCATATATTTTTCTGAAAATTGATTCTCACTATTTCATAAAATATTAAAAAATAATAATAAAATCTCTTTAAAATATATAAATGATAATTTAATCCTTCAAAATATCATAATCTCTTTAAAATCTTAAATAATTTTTTATCATTATTAAATTTATATAAATTACTAAATTACCTTTATTGAAAACAAATCATTCATAAATTTTATTTTAATATTCACAAATTTTTTTTATATTTACAATAATATAATAATAAATTACAATTTCACATGTTAAATTCTTTATTTGCCATTATATTAGTGTGAATATGAAAAAAAGAATTGTGAATATTTTAATAAAATTTATGAATCATTTATTTTCAACAAATTTAATTTAATAATTAATATAAATTTATTAATAACAAAAAAATATCTAAAAATTTTAAGAGAATTATAATATTTTGAGAGATCAAATTATCATTTGTATATTTCAGAAGGATTTTATTACCATTTTTTCTAAAATATTCTCCAGGTCTAAACTTTTTTTGGTCGATTATTTCTATTTTTTTTTTCTCTTTGCCACGAATCTATTGTAATATCACACACATTTTTTTATAAAAAAAAATTAAATGACTTAGACTTCGACAACTTATCAAAATCAAAATGTGCATCTAAATCCAAAAACGCTTAATAAGCACTTACGTTCTAGTTTATACTAGGTTGACAAATTTTGATTAATTTTCGCAGTACTCATCTGTCAATAGAATCGGGCTAATTTTTAAATATATATATTTTTTACAACGACTGAAACGGTGACACAAGACGAGTATCTCATCGCAGCGCCCCCCACTTAGTTGTGCATGAGCCTAAATAACACCCCCAAAAAAATCCTGCCGTCAAGCTTATCCACACTCCACTCCACAAGTTAATAATGAATGGCTGCAATGAATTTTGCTAAATTTGAGGCATAAGCTCACTACAGACCCGCGCTGCCACATAGAGGCTCCATCACTCATCACTCCATGGCGAGCTTCTTCATCGTTTAGATGAGTTTAGCGGGAGTGGTCTGAACCTGATAATTATAGGGAAGTCAAAAAATGAGAAGATATAATAAAATAGAATTTTAGAATAATATAAATTTTAATTCTTAATTTTTTTTTAAATTCTCGATTCCATCCTTAAATTTTGTCTCAAACAAATCAATCTCTATAATTATTTAATTCAATAAGTTACAATAACTGAGTTATAATAAATTAAATTGATGATTAAATACATATTAGAACACAAAAATTATGTTTTTCTTAAAAAATTCAAACATTAGAACAAGTTGATTACGAAAGTAGAACTCATAGGAGGATTCGATGCCCTCGAAAGAGAGAGAGAGAGAGAGACAGACAGACAGAAAGCATATTTTAAAACAACAACAGAAAGCATATTTTAAAGCAGCAGCGGCAAAGGAAGAAGTGCAAGCGTGAAAAAAACTTTCCAAACACTTCACACATCAATTGGGGCCGTTCCACTTTCTTTTTTTAAAAAAAAAAAACAAACACGAGCAGACCCAAACAATAGCCACATTACAATTCCGTCCGCAACACATGCAAAGCTCCCGCATTTGACACGGTTACGTATGCGAACTACAGTGATGCATACTTGAGTGGATGATGTAAAACAAATATGATTTAATTAATTTTTTCCACTTGTCATTGAGTTTCCAGAAAGAGAATCTCATTGATTATCATCAAGAACCGCATAGCGGAGTTGGAACAGCCATGCATTTCAGATTCAGAATACTCATAACTTCACCATTTAGAGACTCTAGTGGATCATTAAAATCCCCATTGCAAAATTTGAAAAGCCAAGCATTTCAAATTCAGGATATGTTGATCACTTAATCAGTAAGATTCTTGTTCATCATTAAAATCCCCATGGTAAGCAATTTAGAGTGCGCTTTAACGAAAAGAAGAAGCAAATCCTGAGGGAAAAGATCTATAGTTGTCCGACTTCTCTCAGAGTAACAGAACATCGAAAAAACACAATCATAACTTCGAAAATAATTAAATATCAACAATTGAGTAAATTTATAATATATTTTATATTCATTTATTCAACTTTTCAACATATAACTTCTCATGCATGACCTAGGATACGGATTCCGATCTTCAGACAAAATAAGCCCTTTCACACACTCAGTTAAGAGGTATCACTGGGGCATTTACCTGAGTTGCATATGATGAACTTTCTGCTAAAAACTTCAGAAACTCATTCTTTTTTTTATTGAAATTGAACTTTGCTGCGTCCAACAAACTCTGTTCCCTTTCATGTCCCGCAGAATCTTGTCCTTCTCCGCTTTCAAATCCTTCATTTGCCTCTCAATTTCATTGTAGTTACCAAGCTCCGCTGGGCTGGGGAACTTGACATCTACATCTTCCCTAACATCATGGAAACAAGCCCCACCCACGACCCAAAAATAAAATAAGAAAAACTAGTGAGTTATGATTATTTTGAACTGGCAACTACTTTAAATAGTTCAATATAACTTTTTGGGGCATGAATATTAAATGAATTCATCCTTCAAGACAAACAACAAAAAAGAGCATTACGAAGCCACAAGAATCAAGCTTAGTCTGGAAGTTAAAAAGAAGAAGAAGAAGAACTGGTTTAAAGAACGGAAAACAATTTCTCGCCAGTAAACACAAAAATCAGATATCAAAGGAAGAACCTACAAGACCAAATTACCATGTCCAACGTCTAACCATTGAGGCTCAATGTTGGCCGACAACAATGGTAGATATATTTTTCAGTATTTAACACCCAGTAATAGAGACGATTCACTGAAATAGTTAGCATTCATCATGGACAGCTCTACTCTTGTCAGCTACAATAATTACCAGAGCCACTGCTCGAACCATAGAAAATATCTGATGTATAAACTAAAATAAATTTCCCATGCATCCCCTTACCTGTTGCCCAAGGAAAATACACCACTAGTCCTAACCATTCCTCCATCTAAAGAAAGAGCTCCGTCACTTATGCAAGGAAGTGCTTGTATCATTTTCGCCCTCGTTTGATATACTTGCAAACGTGAAAAGAGACTATAAAACAAAGTTTCTCTGAGACCATAACCATTGGGAATTACACAAAATAAGTTTGAGCCGTCTATATTTATCATATTTACAGCAAAGCCAAGAAACCCAACTGGACACTCTCCATTGGGTAATCTTGGGTTTAAAATGTCCAGCCTTTTCTGCGGGTCATCAAGCACAAATTTACCAGCGTATGGCCTACAAAAGGGGAAGGGAAATAGTCAAAAACAACAGTATTTTAGGAAATTCAATGATGTCACAAATTAAAGACTAAATACAAAGATCATGAAGTCATGCCTGAGAGATTCCAGACATATCACTGAAAAACGACCATCCAAGGCCATTCCAATTGAGGCACCTAGCCCATGAAGACCAGAACTCTTGTCTATGCAGCCATCATTGTCAAAAATTTCAAGAGCTTTAACTCCTTCATAAGTCTTACAGACAATTGCCAGCATAGTCTCTACTCCTAGATACTCTGAGAAAAGCCTGCATTCCAATTTCCAAGTATAGTAAAGCAATAGCATGCATGCTTACATATTTCATAAGATTCAAGCACTATAAGCAATTCAGAGAATCAAGTTACTTTTCATATTCTTTAAATAAATGCCATTGATTGCAAAGAGACAACAAGTTTTGAATATCCGCATTGTTTTACAAGCCAGAGAGTGAATATGTAGACCAAACATACCTGCTAAGGTTATCATCCTCAACTTTTCCCAGGGTAGCAACAATACCCACAATATCCTTTATCAATGAAAGATTAGATGCTTGAGTCCCGTGATAAGTTTTCAGCTGGCGTAATATACCAGCAGCAGATTTTTTAAGTTGCAATATCTGTTCATTTATTGCCTCCTCACTTGTTGGCTGCAAATTGTCCGCTTTGCAATTCTTGGGCATACTTGATGATTTATATTTCTCAAAAATATCTATTAACATGGTAAACACCACACACAAGAAAATAGCTCTTCATTAACCAAATATATATATATATATATATGGAAAGTTTATTGCAATCCTTTTTTTTAAACAAACAACGCTTGGTAGCCATTTGTGACACTATCATCTTTGTTATGGTACCATGGATGTCAAGATGCTTCCAAGATGCATGCATTTGGTAATCTACTACCCAAAATACCTAAAGCCATCCAACATGCATGGAGACATAGGATGCTACCATTTTGGGTGGCACCTCAAACAAATCCAGATGCCATTGTCATAAAAATTTACCATCTCTAAATCAGTCTGTACACCATTAGAGTGCTCATGATAACTAGCATCTCATCCATTTAGATTACCCAATCCATTATCAGAGTGCCAAGCAAAGATAGAAAACGCCTTCAAAGGTAATTTTGAATGTACCTTGCAAACCAAGAATAGAATCATCTAGTTTAGTTTTTTGAGTATTCAAAAGATTTAGGTTGCCTTCATGGTGCTTAATTTTCATCCCTAACATTTGTAAACCATCTTGAAGTTTCTGCAAGCATTGCATAATGAGTGGTAAGTTTGCATCACCCATCAACACTCAACTAAAATCAAGAGACATGATAGATAGGCATGCTTGTCATAAAGTAAAATGAAGCTAATTGAGAAACAAACAATCATTCAATACAGAAAAAATTTCATTCCAATTGACAGATTCAACAACACAAAATTTTTAAAAAATAAAAATCGCAGCCTGGGAATTTCAGATTATGGACTCTGCCTGTATGAATCCACCATTCAGCTCATTGCCCTGTGCATCTATAGAGGTTTCATTTAAATCCACAGGCAACAAGGCTGACGAAACAGACTGTCCATCAAACTAAATGAATAAGTATATGCTAAGTATCCAGAAAAAGAGAAGCAGAGACACTAAACCATAAATTATTGGACAACGTCCTTTTTTAAAAAAAAAAGTATAATGGGACAATGTCTTGTGTGAACAGGAAGGCTAATTTCTTCCCTGCCCTTTCCTTTCTTTTATTGGATACAGAAGTACGGAGCAATGAAATTTTGCTCTGTTGATTGAAAGACCAGCACCCGTAAATGTAAGGCCACTAGATCAAATTCTATCAGGTCATCTCTGCTGGGTCAATAGAGGAATAATTGAGGTGTTTTGAATAAATTAACTATTAGCAGAGAAAGCTTGCAGAAAGAAAAGAACAGATATTATAGTATATGAAAATATGCACATGTGGCGATGAGAATAGATGATAAATGACAACTAACATACATGTTGTAACTTATAACAGTATGCTACACAACATTAATGCAGCATACAATGCCAACTCATTTTGATGCTGTCAGTGACAAAGTGACCAAAAATCTTTTACGCCTATCAGACATTTTGATGCAACCCAGAACACATGAAATAAACAATTCATCCAAAAATTTATCAAAATAGCTCTCTCGTATAACAAATAGCAGAGCATCACAATATTAGTCTAACGTAAATGACTCTAATTCCTTGATTTGTTATGGGACGCGGGGAACACACATTGAGCATCGAAATACCATTTACATCGGGCATTGTCGAACAAAATTCTTCCAGAAATAGTTCAAAGGACCAAAAACTCGTTTTCGTGTCCCGTAACTCATGAAGTCAACTGAAATTAAAAATAAAAGGATAATAAACAAACGCATAAGAAGAACTGACAATGGAGGCTCTGATTCGAGTAATTGAGGGTTTCGATAATTTCTGACAATGGAGGAAGGGGGATGGATTGTAAAAAGGAATGAGTGACAAATGCAGTAAAAAGAAGACGAAAAATAAAAATTGATCGTTGCGAACTGGACTCCCCCCACGCAAAAGACTGTAGAAGTTCAAAGATACCAAGCAAGAGATATGATAAAGGTGGAGAGGCGCGCAGGGGAAGGAATTAACCTGTCTGCTGGGTTGAAACATTTCATCAAAGTCTGAGTTTGAGGGCTGTTCCTCTGTCGGACTGTCACTCCCTGCAGACCATGCAATTTCACACCCACACACTCAAGTCGCCACTGGCACTATGTTTGATTTGGGGATACAACTCACCGCTTTGCGCCTTTGTTTATTAGTAATTTAGTATTTTGCGGCTAGCGGATGGGAGGATCATGCGATTTTTTAACCGGAACGGAAATCCTGGCGCCGAAAAATGAGCTCGGAAATACTCCTCTCGCAAGAAGATACAACTAAAGGAGAATTGGTAAAAAGGACATGAGTGAAAGAGAAATTATACCTGGAGACCAAATATAACTGAAAGACCAAACTCGTTTTAATGTTAAAAAAAGGATGAGGTGGATGGATCAAAATATCGTTTGTTGTTAGGAGAAAAAAATACAGTAAATTGGAGACGATACATGGCCGTTGACGTGAGTTGCAACTTGAATCTTTCATCTTTTCACATTCAACTGTGTCACCATGATTGTGGGACTCCTCTTTTAAAAACTCTTCTCTAAAACTAATATCTAAGCATCATTGAAATTTTTCGTGCAGCATGGATGGAGATTGAATTAGAGAAACAATTCCTAATCGAAGAACCAAAGAAATGATCAAGGAGAAAAAGTTGAGCGTGGTTGTGATGGCAACTTTCACACTCAAGATCTAAAGATGAAACGAGAAATGCAATAACATCTAGCTCTAGTTTAAGAGAATAGCTTAGACTCAGATGGTCATAAGTAAACCAAATCAAATTGGTCAACTAGAAAAAGAAGTTTCTATTCTGTTGGATACTTGTGGGCATTAAGGGAGGTTCTTCTTGGGTGGATTTCATTGTCTAGACAAGTAAGGGAACATTATTCTCCAAGGTGCTGTGGAGCATTGCAGCGCATAGTGGTCCTTACCCTTTTCTTTATGTCACCGAGCAAAGTACAAAGCTCAGGTTTGTTTTTTGGTTCTTCTCTTAAAGCTTATGCATTTTTTAGTGCCATGCTTATCTAGCATTTTGTCTATCTATAATGAATGAAATTGAGTTTGAAAAATCAAGTGCTCTGTAATTGTTTATGATTGTGAAATGAGCTCCTTGTGGCATGTGTTTAAATCTTCATTGCATATGAGTTGAGTTTTTTTTTTATTTGTGAACAATACTCATCGGTTGTGACCGTGTAAGTATATATATAACATTATCAAAGAAGCTCTTCATAGCATATTTTGACTAATATCTATATAAAACAGGAACAAATGCATGCATTTTAATCAATGTATCAATTTGCTATCATATTCCATGAGTGTATACTACAAATGACCTTTCTAAATGATTGTAGATTCAATTGGAGAGTATATTTGGCAAAGAGCATCATCAGTGGTCTTATCAGGTGCCATATTTGATAAAGAAGTAATTGGGTAGCATAACTTTGAACAGATATTTAAACTTGCTCAATCTGCATCCCTGCTAGGTAACAATGATATGAATCGATGAAACTTTACACTTTCATCATTAAACATTTTTTACTTTCTACTGAACATAGTTAATGTTTGCGTGGATGGTGAATGATATGATATGATCAACTAGGAGTATAGCAAAAAAATAGAGAACAAATGAGTAGCCTTATAATCTTTTCAATAACTCTAGCTTCATCAACTCAAGTTAACTAGTCATCTTTAAAATTGGTCAATTTTGCTTTTACTTCTCCTTTCAATGTGCTTATGGGTGGCTCATGTTTGTCACCAACCTTTTATAGTCATGTGAATTTGTTAGACTCGATGAGCATTTTTACCTTAAAACCCCACTTCTACTTAATAAGTAAACACTCAATTTAATATTGTAGTCCTTTTCTTCCTTAGAATTATAAGTTGGGAATTACTATTCCTTCAAGCTATTGGGAATAATTGTAGTTAATATAATTATTAAAATTTTAAACTAACACTTAAAGTAGTTTCCTGCATAATTCCCTTGTTTAGCAAAACCCGCCACTCCTTGTATTGTATGCTATTTTGGAAACAAGTACAAGGATGCTACAAATATAGAACATGCATTCATGGCCATAGATGCTAGAAAGGATCTGGTTGAGAGGTAAAATAAAATTTGTTTAAAGATGAAAAAAAATAAGTTCAAGTCAAGAAGCTCTTACAAATTCAACCCATGCATGTCATAAATCAAGTGAGCTATAAGGAAATGCTAATTAAGGATTCCCTTAAATGATTAAATGAAATTATGATTGTATTTTGAAGTGTACTCATGATTGTCCCTTTGTTTATTTTTGTATAGGATAGAATGTAATTTAATATGGGCACGATATCATTCTTAACCCCTATGGTGTTTTTTTAATACGAGGTGCCTTATAGTCTTTGTTTATTATTTTGATTTTATTTGACAAAAGATAAATCAAACCTAATGGAATTAATGTTCTTTCATTTAAATTATTATTATTCATTCTCACTCTTCATATTTACTCATTTTGTAAGGCAATTAGTTGTCCTCCATGTTATATCGTTGAATCAGCATCTTTTACAAGTTAATATGGCTTGCTATATGATGTACAATACTTCAAAAAGAAAGAACTTATTGTGAGCGTTCTCATGTTTTTTTTAAATAGGATTGGATGTAATTTAACATGAACATGATGTTGTTCTTACCCACATAATATTTTTTTTATTTGAGATGCCTTATGATCTTTGTTTATCATATCAGTTAGTTTACTTGAGATAATGATACATCTAAACTAATTGAATTATTGTTGTTTCTTTCATATTTTTATTGTTCATGGTCCCCTTAGATATTTACTTGTTTTTCATTGAAAATTTAGTTATCATTTAGGTAAAGTTGTTGAATCATCACTTGTCAGTGTGACAATTACATGTATTATCTTATATATTACATGTAGATCCAATACACAAAGAGTATGGCACTGTCAACAACTCTATAGTTACATCAAAACGACAACTAATTATATGTAAATCAATATGAGAGAAGAATTTGCAAGCATGCCTGAGGAATAATTTGCATGCATTTCTAGCATATTACATGTAAATCAAACACACAGAGAGCATGTCTACGTTAATGCCCCATAATTACATGAAATGACTACAGATTATGTGTAAATTAATTTGTGAGAAACTCGCAAGTATGATTGAAGAATGATTTACATATAATCTCTAGCGAATTATATGCAAACCGAACATATAGAAAGCATGCCTTTATCAGTGCCTTAGAATTACATGAAAACAACTACGGATTACATGTAGATTAATATGTGAAGAAACTCATAAGCATGATTGAGAAATAATTTATATGTAATCTCTAGCAATTACATGTATGTCAAACACATGGAGACCATGACCCTGTCAATGTTGCAAAATTACATTAAAACGAGTATGAATTACATATAAATCTTGTTGTTATAACACAAGCCATGACTCTTGTAACCTAGGCTAAAAGTATTGCACCTTAATCCATAACACGTGCATCTTAAACTAGAAGCCATGTACCTTAAGCATCTCTCTTACACCTAAGTTAGAAAATCCTCGCACTTTAAGCCATAACAAGTACATCCTAAGTCAAAATCCTTGCACCAAAGCCAAAAGCCTTACACCTAAAGCCATATCGCTTGCACCCTGAGCCATATTCTTGCACATTAAGCTAGAAGTCTTACACCTAAGTCAAAGCCTTTACACCTCAAGTCAAATCTTTGCACCTTCTAGCTGTAGCGTTTGTGTGTAATTAAAGGGTGTTTGAAACTCATATTTCTGTATACTTTATAACTTTTATTTAATCTTATTTAAATATTGTTTATTATTTTTATGATAAAAATTTAAGATCCCATTTAAAAAAGTTTAAGTATCATGAAATTTTAATTAATCGATTAATTTGAGTTTTAAACTTGTTGAGGAAATAATAAATAATAAATGGTTTAGATTGATTTGTTTTGTGGAAAAAATTATTTTCTTACAATAAACATAAACAAATAAATTTAAATTGTTAAAGTTCCAAATGCACATGTTATAACTAAAAAAATTAAATAAATAAACTCAATTTTATAGAAAAAATTAACAACAATATCCAGACAGTTATGAGTGCTTACTGCTTAGCATTTTTTTCTCTCGTGGTCTCCGCATTTTCCCTTCTTTTAGAATCATTTTCTTTTTGTTGAAAAAAGCATATTTTTCTAGTACGATTTTGGGCCATTTGTATATGGGTCTCTTTTTAAATTTTGGACATTTCTTAGGTGACAAGACATACGAAATATCACCTCATTTTTGTGTGTTTTGTACAAGATCATTAATCTCTCCCAAAAAAGAACACGAACAAACAACGAAAGTAGAAGT
>NW_026555757.1:0-50812 GCF_029017545.1 Prosopis cineraria | reverse complement strand
TCAATGATGGTCTTTGGAAGGTTTATCTGATTACATGTTTTAATTTAATTATGTTGATGTTATCTTTATGCCCTTTGATTAAGCAATAAATGCTTTGATTTTTATTTTTGGTCTGAACCAATAATTCTGGGTTTCTTGACGCATCCTCCGCCTGTTTTTGTTTGTGCTTCATAATGTCTTCTCGGGTCTGCGTTTGGTGCTCATCAAGATGTGCATACTCTCCATTTTGCTCTAGCATGATCTCTGTCCTTCGTTTAAATTAATTTTTAGATATTTTTCAATATTATATTTATTAATGTAAAAGATATAAAAATTTTAATATTAAATTTGAATTATCCAAAACACATCTAAATGGTTTAATTTGTAAAAATTATAAATTTTTTAATATTAAAATAAGTCATTCAAAGTATATTTTGACTTGTATAAAGTCTATTTGGATTGTAAATTGTAAAATTATAAAAATTTAATATTAAATTAAATTGATTAAATTAAATCTATACTAGCTAATTAGTAATGAACATATTTATTAAAATTTTTTGTATTTTTTATAAATTTGTATTTTAAAATAAATATAAAATAAAAATAAAATATTTTAAATTTAAATGGTCAAATCCTGTTAAAAGTGATGAGTACCATGGGTGCGTATTCCTGATGAGCATAAAGATAGTTTAGATTTAATATTAAATTTTTTTATATTTTTTATATTAATAAATATGATATTAAAAATATTTAAAAATTAATTTAAATGAATGAGAGAGATCATGTTCGAGTGAAATGGAAGGCTCGAGTGCTCCAAACCTGATGAGCACTTGGTGGACCGAATGGGGACGCTGTCTTCTCTTGATTACAATATAACGTAGTTGACTCTCTTTAAACCAGGTTGTAGATGGAGCGGCTTGATTGAAGGCTAATGGCTTTTGCAACGCCAATTGTGTAACAATGTGATTGAATGCTCTGTTTGAACAAGGCTGCTTTCGTATATCTGGAGATGGATCCTGGGCTACGAATCACGGGCGCATCTAATGATTCATTTTCTCATACCATGTGAAAAGTATTTAAAAAACAAAAAACGGAGTCCTTTGCACGGACCTCTCGCCGTCCGATACTTGTGTTGGTCCATGTAGCTTTGCTGAATGTGCTTTTAATGTGCCCTGGCCCCTGACAAATACAACGCTATGGTGTTTTCCTATTAAATTTTGCAACTTGGTTAAATTGAAGCCATCTTAGTCGTTCTTCTTTCTTTTTTGGTAAGTAATGGGGCTTACATCCTAACAAATTACGCGTGAAATACGTGAGATGTGCTGTTTTTGAGTAGACTATATAACCATGTTAGACTTAATTATTCTTAGGCTTAATTAAGATGATATGAAATGTGTTATTTTGATCCATGCTTCACTAAAGTGAGGCAGAAGATGTAAACTTTTCAGAAGGTAGGTAACTTCAATTTGATTCAGAGAAATGTATAGATTCTTGGGATGTAGAAAGCCAGCTGCTTGAATCCCCAAATATAACTCCGGGTAAAATTTGGAATGTTGTTTGTTTCTGACTTTTTAATGATGACATTCCAAAAATAAATATGAAATGATATAGCTCTCTAAGCCTGAAGCAATGATAATTTATTTTTTTAATATAAAAAAATAGGCATATTTATTTTATTTTAGACAATAAGTATTGAACAAGATTGCTTGAATTTTTCATGAACTTCTAACTTTCTACTCCCCAGAAGTAGGGTTGCAAAAAGGTTTCCCAATTTTGTCCAATCCAACAAATTTTAATCCAATCTGGTTTAAAAAAAATGGACTAAAAGGATCATATTTTATTTTTGAATTAAACTGATAGGAGATTGAGGTGTCAAGCCACTTAGTTTGGTTTGGTCCTGTACAGTAATTTTAATATATTTATATTTATAATTATTTTTAAAGCTAATTCGCCAATCCTATCCTTGTACATAGTTTGTAATTAGGTCCTTACAAGTTTTTTAATTAAAGCCTCAGAATTATCTTCCTTATAAATATTTCTCCTTACGTTAACTTGATGTTAAAAGCAATGAAGCGGCTAACATGTGCTCATGACTTCATGCACAATCCAAGCAAAGGCAGACTCAAGTGTATAGTGGAGGGGGCTATGGCCCCCCTAACCTGTAGGTCCTTTTAATATATGTGTTAAATGGCAATTTGAATTATAAACTATAAGCTCAAAAGCAATTTGAACCTTAAACTCATCTTCGGTGTCAACCTTGAACAATTACATTCAGGGCAATTTGCCCTTGCCATCAATCTGGACTAAACATATGTTACTTTTAGTGGTGGCCACATATGTGCCTCTAACATCCTATCCTCTCTCTCCCTTTCTCTCTCTATCTCTCTCTCTCAATGTCCCCCTCTCACATGTGGTACTCATTCAATCGTTCAAGTCCTTGAACTCATCTTCTTTGCCTGAATCCAAAATTGTGGGTAAAATGCCTTACCTTATTGATTCCAAACTCACTTAGTCAATACTCAAGCTCTCTAAAGTTGACCCAAACCATGAAGGTGTCGAGTGTGCAAAGGCCAAGCGTAACATCCTGGAGAATTTAACCCCTAATTAGTTGAATAAATGAGGATTAAAGTAAATTAATATGATGTGTGTTACAGAGAGTTAATGGGTATCATGGGTTTGTGATTTCAGCTTTAGAATGAGTCTGAAGTGAGATCGGCTCACCTGAGCATGAAGAAGTAGGAAAAACAAAGAGAAATGGCTTTGTGCCATATGCCATGGTGCTTACATGGCATACCACAACACAAAAGCCACCAAAAGGCGAGAGCGATCTCTCCATACCACTTATCGCGGCGAGTGGTATAGGCGCCATGGTGTATGATGACAAATATGTCAAAATAAGATGTAAAAACAAATAAAAATTAGAGAGGAAACAAAAGGGAAACAAAGAAAAAGCAAAATAGCTCTACTAGGGCTTAAGGTTTGGAAGCATTAGAGTATTTAAAACTTCTAAATACTAGAGGTAAGTTCCTTAAACTTAAATCTCTCTTCCTCTTCTATTTTTCTTGAATTTGAAAGTTAAGTTTAGTTGAAAAAGATTATTTTTGGTCCACAAAGGCTTTGAGTCATAACCCTTAACTTAAATAGAGTATAATGAGAATTGTTTAAGCTACTACACTTGTAACTTATGGTATTGTGAGTTTTGATAGTTGTGGGATAATAATATCGAAAAGCCCCATCATAAATGTGATAGTTAGGGCAATATGGCTTCATTAATAGCTAATTAAGAGTCCAATAAATTAATGAGAGTTAGAATAAGCTAAGAAATCCTTATATGTGAAGGGATTGAATCTTAAGAGTGAAGAAGTGTTTGATTAAATAGTGAACATTATCTATAAAGGGATATTAACCAACTATAATCTGAGGGAAATAATCACTCCTTTCTCTTCAATATTACAGGAGCTAGCTCAACAGGTCAAGATAGAGGGAAATAATCTGAGGTATAGGATTACTATCCTATTTATAGGCCTCATTTTCTTTTTGATTATTAATGTGTATAATCTTGCATGATATTGCCAGTAAGGGAAATTCATGTTTTTGGCTTACTTGCACTATGAGATTGTGGTATTATATTAAGTATTTTATGTAACATCCTTGATTTTAACTAAACTAATTAAGCCTGAATTAGGTCAAATTGAGTTTAATAGTAAGGTGTAACATCCAAGTTTTAATCCCCTAATTAATTAAAACTACTTAAGGTAATTAAGTAAGTTAAAGTGGTGTGTGACCAGGGAGGTCTAATAATCATATTTGATTGTATTTTAGCCTTACTTGTGGGTTTGATATCAAGGCGGGCCCACCTGAGTATCAAAAGTTGAAAAAAATGAAGAGTGATGTTGTTGTGCCATATGCTACAACACATAGACACTTTAATGTTAGGAGGATCTCTTTATGACATACGCCATGATGCATTTTGCATCTTCCGCGGCACATGGCTATTTTCTGTAATTTATTAGATGTGAATCTGAGACAAAAAAGAGAAAAGAGAAAATGGAGAGACGCGCCAATATTCTGCTAAGGCACGACTTAGATGAGAATTTGAGAAGATTTAAAGCTCTAAATCATCAAAGGTAAGATTTCTAAACCATTTTTCTCCTTTCTTCTTTCATTTTCTCAGGATTTGAGTTAAGGTTTAGATGAGGATGGTGATTTCAGTCCATATGAGGTATGGATATGAACCCATTGATCAAATGGAGTTAAAGAGAGTTGTTTAGAGTATTTAAATCTAGTATAAATAATTTTGATAGTTGTTGGATGATAGGCTCCATTAATGTCTGAAAATGGATATTAAATTTATTATTATTGTGGTTTTTGAGGTATTAATAGCAATGTGGCTGTCCAATAAAGTATATGACATTATAGATAGATAATGAACCCAATAAATAGGCTCCAACTCATGTAGAGTGAACATTGAGCAATTTGGAAGTAGAGAATTGAGAGTTTAAATGCTTAAATTGGTCATATGATGAAATTTAACTTGGTTGATTGTAATGTTTAGCTCTTGATCACTTATTAGATTGAAAAATTCAATCTTAGAAGCTAGTATATTGAGAGGTAAACCTTTGATCTTTCAAAGGTTTGAGGTAACCGGGGGAAACTTTACTTTGGGTAGTTATATATTAATTGATTGTAAATGACTTTTATTATGAGTGTGGCATGCATGGGTTGATTTTTAATGTGAAAAGCATGTGCTAGTTTTGATGAGTTTATGAAAAAAAATTGAATGTGCATGAAGTTATTATGGCTTAAAATGCAAATTCCTAATTAAGATGTATCTGAATATGACATGCATATGTCTTTAGAAAAATGAATGTGATGATTATGTGAGATAGATGTGTGTTAATAAGAAATGGATTTGAGAAAATAATGAGAATACATACTTGGGTAGCATATGGTCATGAGCCATGTGATTATTGTGATAATGAGTAAATGAAAATGAAAAGTTAAAATAAGTGAGTATTGATTATAGCATGATTAGTGGCGAGAGTTCACCTAGGGATTGGGCGTAGAGAAAAATTCATATGGTATTTAGGCTACCCTCTGATGCATGGGGTATAGCCTTATCCTACAGTTTGTTGAGGGACTGTCCCATAGTTTGTCGAAGAACTAGAACTTAGCTATCTCCATCGATTCAATAAGGAGAATAGTCTAAGGTATAAGACACCCCAAGGATTCAAGAATAGGGGAAGCTATGGTTCGAGAGTGAATCCTGTGATCTTTGATCGAGTCACACCTTAATATTGATGAGTTTGGGTAGTCCAATCATACGAACAAAGCCCTAATCAGTGTTATAGCCTACGATTTTGGTCTGAGAAAATAAGAAAATATAATGTTGGTTGATCATTGCCTAAGTAAATATATGATGTGTCACACGTGTTAAGTGGTGTCAAGTCGCATGAATAATAGGTTGTGTCACATATCTAAAAATATAGTGATAATGCACCTAGTTTATGAGAGATAAAGAAGTTATTCCATGATAAAGGACAAGTTATGATATATGTGAGCTTGTTTTGCATACATAGTTTTTTATGCATGTACTTAATTTATAATTGATATATAACTGCATAGGGTGGGTTTAAACTTGGTTACTGAATGGTTAGACTTACCCCTTTCATTAACATTTTTCAGGCTCTAGCTCTGGTGCTGAGAGGGAGAAGGCTAAAAAGACTACGAATTAGCATATTCCTTTCTACATGCCTCTAGCTTAGTTTATTTTGTGTAATAGCATATGTTTGTCAATTTTAGGATACATGCCATCACACTTGCACTATTTTATTGTCGGAAATGTTAGATTTGTATTTTAGACCTTGAGTCTTTGTGTATATTGATATATATTTGTTAATAGGGCCAAAATACTAGTGCAAGTATAGAAATAGACGTTTGAGTATGTTTTGATTGTTTTGGGTATAAAGTAATAGCAATTTACCTCCTTTTCTGTTTTTGCTTAAATGGGGTTGAGGAGTGAATTTTTATTATACTATTATTTTAATACTTGTGACATATTGTATAGATAGTCCTAGGTCCATTGATATGGTCTAAGTGTTAGGAAAAGCTTTCGGCACATGTTGAGGGTTTTAGACACTCATTTTGTGTTAAAGCAATGAAAAGTAGTTAAAATGAGTTTGGATGTCTAACTTCCTAGTGTGATTTGTTTTAAAAATAAAACCCATGCCATTAGCTAGTTCATTTAAAGAACTTTTCGTAGACACCTAAATCACATCATTTAGATGTCAGACGAAAAATCGGGGCCCGTCGAAAGTTCCCTGATTGTGCTATCAAATGACAGCAGAATCTGCTATTTTTTCGTGCAACACACCTCCGGGCATGGCACCTGAGCCAGGGTGCATGGCACAGAGAGCAACACGATGCAGTGCAGCAGCGCATTGCCTTGTATCACAACACATGTTTTGTTTTTCAATCATTTTTGACTTCTTTCACTCTTCTAAGGTATTCGATGCTTTCAAAATTTATTTTAACTCTGATATAAAAATTTTTAATTGATCTAAACTCATTATTATTTAAAAATTTTAGGATCTCTTGCTTTTTAATTAAATTTTAATAATCACTCTTTGAGTTAATCTTTTGATTATTATAAGTTTTATTAGTTAATAGGGTTTAGTGGAGTGAGAATATTTCATAAGGTGTGTGGCCAAAAGGTCTAATGGGCATGTTTGATTTTATTTCTAGCCCTAATGTGGATCTGAAGGAAGTCTGGTCACCCAGGAATGGAGAGAGGAAGAAAAATTAAAGGACAAGGTTCTGTGCCACGCGTCGCGGCTTGTGGATCAATCCGCCATGGTGTATGTGTGATAACACGCTTGGGGAGATGCTCTTTATGCCGTGCACTGTGGTGTATTGTGCATCTGCTATGACACATGGACACTTTTTTATAGAAATAAGTTTGTCTACAGCTTGCCAAAATGAGAGGAAAGGGAGCGATTCGGGAGAGCATTTAAAGAGCTTTATTAGGGCTTGAGGAATTTAACTATTGGAAGTATTTTGTAGCTCATACATATCAAAAGTAAGCTTCCTACACTCAAGTATCTTAGAGCTCATAAACATCAATAGTGGGACTAGATTGCCTCGAATGTAATTGATTTAAGGTTTAAAAATGTATGAATAATGAGTTTAAGGTTTAAGTCGCCTAGAATATTTAGTTCAGGATTCAAATTAACATTAACCCTTAATATACATTACATGTATGAGAAAGTTTTTCTTAAGAACAAATATGAGAAGTCTTAATCGCCTATGTCACCATACTATTTTTTTTTTCAACAAATCTCTTTACATAATTTTTCATACATAACTTACATTATTTTTAAGAAGGGAAGGACCAACACTTTTAATGAAAAGAACTACAAGTATTTAATTAAAAATCAGGTGAAACTAAAAGTATTGGGTGATTAATTTTTCCTTTTTTTAATATAGTTTTAACTTTAAAGCTTGAGCCTCAACCCAATGTTTTCTCCACATTTTTAGTTTTTTTATTCTTTAGTGTTCAATGAACCATCCCTAGCCCGAACTTTGAAGACTATTCACTCCATATACTCGTCTTCACTCCGTGTTTGATGTTTTTTTGTTGAAAATTGTTATGAATTTATTATGATTAGCTTTTAATGTTGTGATAAATTTTTATATGATTGTAAGTATGTTTGTTATCTTAATTGAATTTATTAAGTTGAAATAAATTATTGCATCTTGTACAAGAAAAAAAACAAAGTAAGGTATTGGACTATTGAGACTAGTTCTCCACTCTTATGAACCAAGTCTAGTTTTATTCAATTTCAGGTTAAGTTGAAACTAGATCAAATTACAAGTTGCCTAACCTATTCTTTTCTATGAAAGAGACTAGATTTTGGATTAGGCCAAAGCCTTATCCTATTAGTCTTTCGGGGAGCCCTGCTAGAAATTTTGAATAGTTGAATACTTAAAAAATAGAATTATGTCACATCAATTGTAAAAATATAAAATGACATCTAACACAAGGTAATTAATAAAAGATTATCATAATGATTTCTAGCCTAGAGGGGCGTATATTGAATAAATGTCTATCTCAGATTATGTTACACACGTTGAGTCCTTTTAGTGATACTTGTCAATCTAACATTGTAAACAAAGCCAGCCAGATATTCACAATCATCACCCATTATTATCTCTTAATAAATGCCTCTCTGTATGATGCTTAATCCCACTTAATTTCCTTTAATCGATTAAGGGTTTTTTTTTTTGCAAGGGGACAACTTGGTCATTTTACAGCATTTCTCTTCATTTTTTATTTTGGTTACATTCAAGGGACAATGACATTTAAGAACCCTCTAAAAATATTTTTCAATTAAGGATCCTAAAATTCAATTTTTTTAAAAAAGTATTATAATCTTTAATTGAAATTAAAATTTTTATTAGTTAATATTCCCAACACTCATCTTTAGTATTTTAGAGAGCTAAGTAAGCAACCTGCAACCTAATATGCTTGCCCAAACTCAGTCAAATTGGGTGGAATAAAAACTCGCTCATTAAAGGAAAAAATGGGCGAGCCGTGCATACGACCTAGCCCATTAACAATTATATATGTAACACACCAATTTTTTTTTAAATAATTTAACTCAACCATAGTTGGGTTACAGCCACCCAACACATTTTTATATCAATAATTTCAATATAAAATATTTTATAATTGGCTCTAACTCACACATTATAACATTTTAGATAAATTTTTACTTCCCACATGCCATTAGGCTAAATCACATTTGTCCATCCTTATACTCCCAACAAGTAAACTAAATCACATTTGTTCATCCTTATACTCCCAACAAGTAAAATAAGCAATTTAGTCAATTTTCAATACAAGCCAGTTATTTGACCTAATAATCATGCCATTTTAATCAATCCAAAATAAACCTAATATTAAAATTACAATCATCTAAATTGTACCAAAAATAGAAATAGTTTGAAAGGCATGATTACATTTATATATTCATATAATTGACAATAAATAAAAAGCCTTAATATTGGCAATATAACACATTATAAATCATAAATTAAATACCCAAAAGAGACAGTGGATCTATACCACTAAGTCTCTGGGACTCCTCCACGTGTCACTCGTGGTTCTTCTCCTGAAAATTGTTAACCACATAATGAGACTCAAAAGTCCCAGTAATCAAAGCCAATTTATGATAGTGTATAAAAACAGTTAAGTGTGTGCTTACTAAGTGAGAATTAAAAATAATATAATTCTAACAAATATAAGAAATATTACAATAAACACAAACAACCATCCTTATATCCCTCCATTAACCTCGAGCCAAAGGTAGATTAGCCCGAACCCTTACAAGCCACCTATTGAGTTCCAATAGGGGCGTATCACGTGGCACATAAATACAACAATAATAGCAAGTCTCCCAACACTTCCCACAATAATTAAACAAATTCATAATAATATTGCACAATTATACAATATTACAAAATTCATAATTTTCTCAATAATCACCTAATTAACATGAAGTAACACTAATCACAAATTAAAAGCATGGTTACCTTGTGACTTTTTCAATAAATTATTTCTTAAAATTTTCTCTCACCACAATCTTCACCAGTAATACAATCTACAAATAACATATTATTTATAAATATTAGTTTCAATTTTTGAAACTAATAAAATAATTCTAATAATAGAATTAAAGATATAACATAATTCCTAATTTCAATCTTAATACAAATCTATAGTCAATACTATTAAGTAAATTTTTAACTCCTCTTTTAATTATCAATAAACATTAATAATCTAAAAATCAACTTCTAAACTAATTTCTATTATCAAAATTTTCTTTTTATTTCATAAATTCGTACCTAAAATACCCAAAAATTAAAAATTAAATCTCTAGCTTAGAATCATAACCCTATAACCATAATAATTCATTTCTCATCCCAAATAATCATCTAAACCTCAATAAATCAACACATATTTTTAGATCTAGTTTTAAATTTGATCCATAAGCCACAGATTCAAAGATCATCAATAAATTTATACTCTAAACCATTTATCATACTACTGACAACCTCAAAAATCATATTTATTCAACATAAATTCATCCCTCTTCCAGATCTTAAATTTTCTATCACTACAAACTCAGAAACCAAAGAAGAAGGATGACTAAGAAAAAATTTTAGAACACTTATTTAGTCTTGAAAAACTTAAAATCACACCCTAAATATCCTATTAAAAACTCTTACCTTAAAACCCAGCACCGATGAACTTGGCTCACAGATGCTCTCTCTCTGCCTCAGCTCACGCACGAAAGAAGGAATGAAGAAATGAAGGAACAGGTGAGTTTTTTATAAAAATTCAGTGGGTCCCACACATTTGTTTTATTATTTCTTCTTTTCTCTCTCTCCCCTTTTTTTATATTATTATAATATACAATGATTGCACCGAAAGCGTTCACGTTTTCTTCCTTCTTTCCTTTCTCTTTCTCATACCTTTTCTCTTTCTTTCTTTTTATAATAATAATAATAATTTAATAATATTTTATTTATTTATTTTTTAAATTAATTAAATTTTTTAAATTTTTTTTATTTTAATTTAAAATTATATCCTAAATTAGATTTAATAATCATTTTCTACTAATTTGTTTACCTCTAAATATTTTTTCAAAATTTCTATTAACCCAAATTAACTATTAAAATTTAAATTGGGATGTTACAATATATAGACGAGACGAGCTACAAGTTATCTCTTAGACTTCCCGTCCCAACTCATATATAATTATTTAAAAAAAATTACATGAAACAAAAATAAAAAGACACATAACATTAATGCATGTGCTGTGCTCAAGCTCAAGAATCAAGCCACATAGGTTGCTATTAGAGGTTAAAGTTATGAAGAAGTTAGGAAGAAGCCTCAACCCTTAGCTAACCCCAAACTTCATCATCACCCATGCATCTCCCTCTCCTTTACGAGCGTCTTTCCACTCCATATTGGTAGATCTACAAAGTTGTTGCCATCACCACCTTTAATTTTCCACTCTTTATCTCTCCATACCTATCTCTCTTTCTTTTAATGCCTTGCTTCTTTGGCTAGATCTATAAATTTATGAGATTTTTTTTTCTAAACATGTAAATTTATTTAGCAAATATTGCAAGAAAAAATGGGCTAGCCAAAATCCACTTGGATTAGTCCAACCCATTTAAAAATGGGTTAAAAGGGTTATCTACAGGTACGAGCTAGTTGGTACCCATTTTATCTGACATGAACAAGCTTTAGGTAGCCTTTCAGGCTAACCTATCCTACCTGTTGCTCAGCCTTCGTAATTTGGTAATTGATACTCCTATTTTCAATTTTCCCATAGTCATCTTATGTGTTTTAAATAATCATCTTCCATTTAATTCTTTTTAATGATATTGAAAAACATTTATTTTTAATACTTTTCAGCATTGAAATCATGAAAAAGGAGTATTTAATATATCTCAAGTGACTAATGAAAAAAAAATAAAAAAACTGAGTATTAAAAATGTCAAGGATGACTATTAAAAATATGAAAGATAAGTATTAAAAAATTCAATTAGAATAATTTTAAACATGTTTTTTTTTCTGAAATTTCATATTTTAGCATCCGTGGTTGCAATTAATTCAATCAACCTAGAGCTGATAATTTGGCCAAACTTGATAAATTAGTCAGAACCCAACTAAAAAAAATTAGAGTCAGACTTAATTATATGAGTTTTTTAAAAAGATAAAATATTTTAAGTTTGATTTAAATAAGTTTGACTCACCTAAATTACCACCTTTAAATCAAACATGGGAAAATAAACAATATTCTCGTTCTCATTATTCTTTATATCATACCAAACATACGAATGCCGCTAAGTTGCTTCCGGACGCATAGGTGTGGGCTCACTCTAACTGACCCGGATTAATGAAAAAGATGGGCCAGCCCAGATCCACACAAGACAGGCGAAGCCCGGCGGCACCTCAACAAAACCCTACTTCATCGTTCCTCTTCCCGATTTATATTTCATCAGTCGTCGCGTCGTTCAAGCTGAGCACAGAGGGAGCTTGTCATCACCCAAGCTACAATGGTTCATTCTCTCACTCATCTACGTGTCTTCGTGCGTTCTTCTTTCTTTGGCCTTTCCCCCTCAGTGCCGATGTTTTTCTTTTTTTTATTTTTGTTATACAGGGTATCGATCTTAAGGCTGGCGGTAAGAGCAAGAAGACCAAAAGAACTGCTCCCAAGTCCGATGATATCTACCTCAAGCTCTTGGTCAAGGTCTCTATTCGATCCCTATTCTTTTACTGTGGAATTTATGTATGTTATGTTCTTAATTTTCGGAGAAATTAACCAGCCATTAGTTGTGTCTGATAAATCTGTTCCTGTTAATTAAGTGGGTAGTCGTTAGAGTATACGGTGTTGATCTGATGGGTGTATTTTTCACGATGATGATAAATGTGATCCCAGCTCATTATGAGGCCTTCGTCATGCGAAGGTCTGGGAATAGATTTATCCACATTTGTCTGAGCCTGGAATAACTAGCATTTTATTTCATTTTTATCACTCTACTGTAGAAAAAATAACAATAATTATTTTTCTCTAACATTTCGTTTGGTATATAATGCACTAGAAGAGTTTTGGGTTTTTAATAACTATTCCAATGATTTATAGATATTTTCACCAAGAGCTGAAATTCACTAGTTCATTTTCATAAGCTTTTTTCTTAACCAAGTTATGGAATATCCTGTCAATATTAATTACTGAGCATTATATAGTTTTATCTGATTATCTCTATGATGTTATTTTATTTATTTATTTTATATTTTCAATTCTTGTTTTAATGGCAATCTTATACTTGTCAAAGAGGAAGGTTCCCTATGATGCCTTTTAAACCATGCTAATGCTGATATCATGATTTTGACTTGTAGTTTATGCTGAGGGAACTCTTTCTTAATTTGATATCTGCCCGTCATATTTCATGTATTGTATATATATCTACTTACATGTTAATGTGAGGTTACTTGTTTCTTTTTTGTTACATACATCGATTTACTCTGATTAATGTTTCTTGATCAGCTTTATCGCTTCCTAGTCCGGAGAACTGGTAGCAATTTCAATGATGTGATACTGAAGCGCCTGGTCATGAGCAAGGTTAACAAGCCTCCTCTTTCTCTGTCAAGGTTGATAAAATTTATGAAGGGAAAGGTTAGATATCTCTATCTTGTTAACTTTTGTAATTTAGTTAATTGTAATTTCCATTAATTCTGTGCTGAAATTTTTTTTGTATAGGAAGGTAAGATCGCTGTGATTGTGGGTACTGTGACTGATGATACAAGGGTATATGAGGTACCCCCATTGAAAGTTACAGCACTCAGGTTCACGGAGACAGCACGAGCTAGGATAGAAAAGTCTGGTGGTGAATGCCTGACATTTGATCAGCTTGCTCTTAGGGCTCCTCTGGGACAGAACACGGTATGTAGCCATATCACCATTTTCTGAATTGTTTGCTTTATCTAATATCCCATTCATGGTGTTTTTATCTAAATAGTGAACATGTAGTTATTAATTTTTCTTTTCTATGCTTATGTTGTTAGATCTCTGTAGGCTGTCACATGGGACTCACAATAGCGCTTATTTTGCTTATTTTGTGGCGTCCTTTGTGTTTTATAGAAATCTTAGATTTTGTTGGAAGTGCTGATTGAGTGGATATATTAATTACCATCTCCTAATAATTAACAATTTTATTGACTAAGGGAATAGTATTGATTGGATTTGCACAAAAGCCTGGATTTGTATTTTAATTTTTCATTACCCTACTTGTTTCAGAACATTCAACCCTCTTTTTCCTAGCTACTTTTTCTCCTCTCCCCCATTGCAATAGCACTCTAGATGTTTGTGTGATGGTATTGTAGTTTAATGATTAGAGAAGTGTGGAAAATTAAAGATTTTGTCAGTTTTTGGACGGTAAATTTGACCTGAAAATCTTGGAAGCAGGTCCTTCTTAGGGGCCCAAAGAATGCTCGTGAAGCGGTGAAGCATTTTGGTCCTGCTCCTGGTGTGCCCCATAGCCACAGCAAGCCTTATGTGCGATCTAAGGGAAGGAAGTTCGAGAGGGCGAGAGGAAGGAGGAACAGCAAAGGATTTAGGGTTTGAGTTTATCCTAGTTGTTTATTTTGGATAAGGATAAGGTGATCTGACTTCAAAAATTCAAAATTTTGCAATATCATACGAGCTGAAGACAAATTTGATGTTATTGATTCAGTTATGGTAATGTATGAACTTTAATGCTCTTGTTTCTTAGATTTCTTGTTCGATCAGTGTCATTTTAAGTGTATTTTCAAATTAAGTTTTCTTTCTAGTAGTTTTGGTGGAATTTTTTATATGCCTTGGTGATGAGTTAAATTTTAGATTGCTTGATTATAAAAGGCTGAGCGAAGGTCAACCGAAATTCTGTAGCCTTCAAATGCGACAAGCGAGCAACATCTCGAATTTGCCTCGCTATCAAATTATTCTGAACTTGCTTAGATTTTAATCTGGACGATTTATGATAAATGATAGTCAGAAAGTAGATAACTCTTTGAGAATGTTAGGCTTGCTAGTTTTTCACTGAACGAGCAATGATTACACAAATGATATTTTTATTATAGGAGCCCAAACTAGAGAGAACTAGGCGGGAATGTTTAGGCTTCTATTATCATCATCGTTACTGCTACCGCTTGATGATACAGAAGTGATAGTGTTTTGGATAATTTTTGTTCCGGTGTGGCTGTGCGTGTGTACTAGGGCAGAACTTCATGTTGCACGGATCGATGTAAATCAAATAAAAACGTAGTAATTATAGCATATTTCCCGTTTGAGGATTTAAATTTTATGTAATATATTCATAGATATTGATTTTTTTTTTGTCAGGATATAGATATATTGATAAATTTTTATACACGTTTAAATAAATTATAAATTTAGGATTTTAATCTTTTAAAGATATATTATGTGAAGTTTTAATTTTTCTAGTTTTTTTTTGGTTTGTTTTATTATTTTTATAGGTTAAAATATATTCCTTCCATTAAAAAATATAAGGCATTTTTTGAGAAGTTAAATGTTAAAAAAATATAAAGCATTTTTAATTTTTTAGGATGTAATCATTGCTTTTTTTTAAAAAAAAAATGTTCCTATTAATAGTGACTGTATATTTATTATAGAATATTTAATATGAATAAATATGAAAAGATATGGTTAGTTTAAAAGTAGGTAATTACTTTATTTGGGGGTGAGATTCGATTAAAAATATTTTATATTTTTAAACGAAAGGAGCATAAAATAATTTTAAATTACAGCTTCATTTAAAAGTTTAAAATTAACATGCATAATTTTTTTAAATGTTTTTTTTATCATCAATTCTTTTATTATTATTATTATTATTTTAGTTATTTTATTAATACAAATTGTCATCTTATATCTTATATTAAAAAAAAGACACATTGTAACATATGTGGCATTCAATGTAAGTTAATAATAACTGAAAAATATGAATAAAGTTTTTATAAAGCTACTATTGGTTTACATCAAATATTACATAGGCTACTACATATCTTTTTAATATTAAATAGCAACTTTTAGTAGTAAGATAATTAAAAAATTAACAATAAGAAAGCTTGTGGTAAACAAATAAAAGATTATTGGAGTTGATTTAAATTTTTAAGGTGAAGGGTTATGTGCAATTGCCTTTTTATAAAACATAAAATATTTTTAAAGGTGAAGGAGATTTTCTTTCTCCATTTCTTTTTATCATCATTGCATGTCTTAGATAATGATTTATCATGTTAAAAAAGGAGATTTAAAAGGTTTAAGGCTGGTAAAGGGGTGCTCAGTATTATCTCATTTATTTTTTTGTAGATTAATCACTCTTTTTTATGAAGGTTGAAAAGGAGAATTGTTTGATTTTGAGAAAAATTATTGAAATTTATTGTGTTGCTACTAGGCAAATAATTAATTTGGATAAATCTTGCTTGTTTTTCTCAGCTAATGCTAACAAGGAGTTGAGAGATGAAATATCTTTACTTTGGCATATTTCTAGTGTTGACCAACAAGAAAAATACCTTGGTTTACTTGTCATTTGGGCTAGGTCTAAAATAGCTTCTCTTGCTTTTTCAAAAAGGGAGGTTTTGATAAAAGTTATTGTTAATGCTATACCTATTTATCCAATGACTTGTTTTTCCTTTTCTATTAAAATTTGAAAAGAATTGGATGGGTTAATCTCTAAATTTTGGTGGGGCAATAGTGAGGATGGTAGTGGAAAAATTCATTGAGGGAAGTTGAGTTTGTTGTCTAATTCTAAGCTTGATTGTGGTATGAGTTTTAGAGATTTCAAAGCCTTCAACATTGTTTTGCTTGCTAAAACTGTATGGAGATTAATTAAAATCCTGATGAATTTTGGAGTAGAATCTTGAAAAGTATATACTTTCCTAAATGTGATTTATTTACAGAAAAGAGAGGGAGAAGACCTTCATGGTGCTGGCATAATATATTGGAGGGTTGTTATCTGTTGAAAAAAAAAAAAAGAGTTTTGAAGATTTGTGATGATAAAACAGCTAACTTGTGATTAAATACTTGGATATTGATCTTGAAAGGAATGAGATTGAAAGGAGAGGAGGTTAGAGAAGAGATGAAGAATTTAAAGGTGACCTCTTTGATACATCAAAAATGTTAGAAACTTGATTCAATCATTAATTTGATTTTAGATTAAGAGAAGAATAAAATTCTAAAAATTAGAATTCTAGTTGGGAATGGTAAGGATAGTTTAGGTTGATCTTCATAATTCTCAACCAAATTTTGTTTTCCCCTCTTAAAAAAAATAAATTCAAAGCCTCTTGTTTGGGAACACCCAATCCCAAGTTCCTAACATCCATCGAAGGTTAAATCTAAGTGTCCATATACCATATTATTGGAAACTCAAAAGTAGCCATCTCCCTCGTTGGATGTAGAATAGCCATATTGGTGCTCTTCGCCACCGCTGGCACTCTCTCTCCCTCGTTTCTCCTTTTCTGTTGTGAAGCTAAAAGCTGCGCATGGGTTGGTATTTTGATTTTAATTAAAAAATTAGGGTTCCTCTTTCACAATAATGGATTTATGAGGCAAGTTTTTCAATTTCTACTCCTTCCTCCCCTCTTCATAGAACACCTTTAACAATTTGTACACAACTTTTTTTAAAAAAATAGTTAAAATTAGTTATTTTTTATTAAATATGTTTATATTTTTAACCGTTTGTCTTGTTGTCTTCCTCAACAAGACAAATATCATATTTCTACAATATATAATTCAGTTGTTCTTTTTGTGACTTTCACTTCCAACATATTTTATGCCAAAATTTTATTGGTTTATGAATTTACAACTATAATCCAAGTTTTTACAACACCACATTCTAATTTTTACATCACAAATTCCATTTCGATTGATAGGATAGCTTCAAATTCAAGAGTTCAATATTTGCCTTTTGTACAACATAGACTTTAGATTCACTCATCAAGCTCTTTCTTCAAATGCTACGAAAACCTATACACTCACACTACACAGCTACAAACTATAGTGAAAATAAAAGAATAATACAAGACAAACTTTTGCTGAATTACTATAGTGAGGCTCTTTCAAAATTTTTCTATCACATAAATAATGAGTTCTTATAAATTTGCTACACTCACTTGCACGAATGTAAATCTTCAATGTGTTTGCCAACAATAATGCCGAAATGGTTCCAATGACTCTCATATGAGTGATATAACATCAATTCCCTTCGCTTTTCACCGATTAACTCACAAGATAGTAACCTTCGACTCTCAATACTAGATAGAGTGGCTTTGATCTGGTGAAAAACAAGCTCTGACAACATTAATGAGGTTATGAGATTGAGAGAAATGAACTTCAGGTTTTTCATGATAGATAATTTCGATGGTTTTAGTTTTTCAAATAAGGGGCAATTTTGTCATTTAGTGTGAGAAATTAATATCAATTTAGTCCTTTGGCCTTCAGAGAAGATTCAGAATGTATTGGACCCTTTCTACAATTTTGTTCTTTCCAAGGATCCTGAATGCAATTCTCCCTAAAGTTTACTCCCTCTAGTCCTAATCATCTTCTAAAAAGAATTATTAATTACTTCTTTTTTTCAAAAAAATTTTGTCCATGTAGTAAAAGATTATACGTGAAAAAGAATATTTTTAACGATGATGCACCTGATAAAAGTAAATTTTTTAAACAATGTCAATAATTTGACTAACTTATCTTATTCCAATATGATGGTTTTAATTGACTTATGTAGAGAATCAAATGAAGTATTAAATTACTATAGTTTTATCTTTCTCTCTCTAAATAATCAGGAGTATTTAAGGAAAATGAGGATTTAATATTTTTAAAAATTTGTAAAGTCTCTTATGAAAATAACTGAAAATAGCCTTTTTTAAAAAAAATAGAGAGAGAGAGAGATTCCGAGGAAGTATGATATTCACCTTTTCTGTGACGTTGGAGTCAGGGAGTTTTCGCAGTGACAATCCCATAATGGGGAGGCTTGGAAATAAGGTATATTTGGTTGTGATGCATAACAATTTCTTAAAACGTTTTCTTCCGATGCTTATGCCAAGTATACTGGTTTAGTTTTGGGAATTGTGGAGGCTAGGTACTTGCGCAAATGCCATCATCTAGGGCTTTGGGTCATCGCTGGATTCTGATCTTGCTGTCAATTTCATCATTTTCTCGTTTTCTTCTCCTCGCCACCGCACTGCATCTGTGTTTTGGGCATTTGTTTTGCGTGTGTGCTGAGTTGATATTGAAGAAAGATTATTGTTGGGCCTGGGGTAATTGTTATTATAATAGTTTTGAAGAAAGATTATAATTGGAACCGACGAAGTTTCTTCTTCTTCTTCTTCTTCTTCTTCTTTTTTTTAAATTTCTGTAACTGAGCAATGAGGGAAGAAGGCGGGAAGGTAAAGTCAACGAGTAAGAGAAAATGCGTGCATGATTTAGTGTATCGACTTTATCTGCTTGCAAAATCTGTCATAACCACCTATTTTAAACAAATGTTCAAGATGGTGCCATGTTTAACACGTACGGGATGAGGGGACTCTGCTTCTCTCACCAAATCCAGATCCCCAGAGGAATCGTCTCATTAACTAGATACTCGTTGATCGATGATGCGTTTCGGACTTAGTTTACACATTGCTATCTTGATTCCCGGGGGGGGGGGGGGTTCTGGCACTTAATACGCGATATCTTAGTTGCATAAGTCATTGAAACAGAGAGGTATACTCCAGGTCAGAAAACAGTCAGAGATATACTACAGTAGAATGCATGGCTCCGGCCAGCCTCCATGGATAGGTAGCATGTTGGGGGACACAAAAGCAAAACCACGAGTTGAAAGATGTTCAAAGATAAACAGCCTGTTACAATAAACACAAGGCAAATTAAAATGCAGGGAATCAAATAAATGATTGGATCGAGCACGGAGAGAGGCATCAGAACTTGGAAATGAAGTCATAAATGAGATGGCTGGTGTCTTCTGCTGCTTCCTGATTGTTAAAGTGAGCCACTCCCTTTTGCACAAATACCTCCTCCAAACTAGGCACATCTTTCTTGAATCCACCACCATGAATGTACTTTTTCATCCCAGCAGATGTGTACACCAGGTCAACATCGCCCGTTATGAATCTTACTGGAATTTTATCGCTGATTCCTACTCCATTCCACGGCGAGGTCAGCTCCCAGTCCCTGCAATTTCACCCAAACAATCCATGAGCTAGCCATCACTAATTTTGACATCCTCGCGAATCAAGGCATTAATGTTAAAAAGAACATACAAGTTGAGATTTCTGTAGTAGTTCAAGCCACCAGTGAAGCCGGTCTTGTCGAATTTGGAAACATAATAAGCGAGATCTTCTTTAGTGAGCCAGGAGGGCAAGTCCTCTGGAGTATTGGGATTGAAGCCAGTCCCGTACTCTCCTTTCGGCAAGATCGGGGGACCCGTTTGTCGAGTGGTAAGAATATTCTTCATCACATATGAAGTCCCAGCTCGAGCCAGCTCTGCTTCCATCTTCCCCGGTTCCTGTCCACATCACAGAATCACAATCTCCATTGAAACAGAAAAAAAAAAAAACACGGGAAACCAACGGCCAACAAGTAATTACAATTATCCAGCAGTGGAAAAGGTGGAAGGAAATTAAAACCTGGAATCTACAGATGTAGTAGTCATCGCCGAATAAGGCGTGGAAGGCATCTACAGTTCTGACTTTGGGGCTTCTGCCCAGAAAAGGTCGGAAGGGGACACTGAGACACACATAGGCTCTGACTCTTTCAGGGCGGAAGAGGCAGAGGTACCAACCCAGGATGGCTCCCCAGTCATGAGCGACGAGGAACACTTGATCCACACCCAGAGAGTCCATGAGGGCCACGATGTCACCCACGAGTTGGAAGCACGTGTAGCTGCTGATCGACGACGGGGCATCGGTGTCGCCATAGCCGCGGAGATCTGGAGCCACCGCACGGTAGCCACGGGAGCTGAGAGACAGGATCTGGTGGCGCCAGGAGTACCAGAGTTCGGGGAAGCCGTGCAGGAAGAGCACCACCGGGCCATCTCCTTTCTCAGCCACGTGCATATTGATGCCGTTCACTTCCACCGTTTTATGCACAATGCCTTCCATGCTGTTGATAATGATCTGGTTTACTTAATGCAGTCAGAAGTAAGGGATATGGAAGCACCGTTTAGACTTCTATATACAACATCCAACTCTTCATTGCCAACTTGACTGGAAAAGTGATGTTTTCGATTGGCTTTGCCAGCTTTTCACTCGTTCAAATATTTAAATAATACAAGCCAACGAGGGTTTGAATTAGGGGTGTCCAGTCTGAACTTATTTCGATTGACTCAATATTATTTCGATCATATCAGGATGGGTCTTATCTCAGTCAGAAAATAATCGGAACGAGATTTTATGGGACGACACAGGAAAAGGATTCGGGACAGGACGGGACACGGGATTACCATCGGGACGTCCCGTCCCGTCCCGAATATTATATATATTATTTTTTATTTTAAATATATTAATTATATTAATATAATTTATACTTATATTAATTATATTAATTATAATTTTAATACTTATAATTTTTATTTAAAACTAAAGTTTTTTTATATTGATAATTTTAATGGCATGGAGTAAACATGGCGATATATTTCTTTATAATATATTAATTATATTAATATAATTTATTTTTATATCCATCTATTTAATAAATTTTATTTACAACGTATTTTTTGCTTATTTTTAGAAGAGTAATTAGCTTAGTATATCTTCACTAAAGTAGAAGAACAATGATTTAATGTTATATTTAACTTGCCTGTTGTTACTAATCTTATAGCATAAAGATCATTTGTATTTATTATTACAATGTGTAATTGTGACTAATATAATTCAATAATTGATTTTACATTATTATTATTTATGTACTTGTATTGTTTTGATTTTAAACTTAATAAATTATATGATTTAAAATTTTAATCAACGTTATTATTCAGATCTTTTTCAATATTATTTCATTTATCATGACGGCGGGACGTTCCGATCTTGTCCCGGTCCCGTCTTAACTCTTAACGGGACGGGACGGGATATAAGATCAAAATTTATTCCTAATTTTTTTTTGAGACAGGACACGAGATAAGGGTGTTTCGGTCCCGTCCCGTGAACACCCCTAATTTGAATGATTACGTGTGTGTTTGGATAGCCGTGATAATCGATTTTTTAGTCCAAAATCGATTTTTTGAGCCAAGTTATCCAAACAGCCAGAGAAAAGCAAAAATCGATTATGGCCATAAACGCGCTTTTTTTTTTTAAGCTCTCTTCATCAGCATTTGCAGAAAGTTTATCAAAAAGTGTTGAAAAAAATTATAAAGAGAGGCTCAAGAAAAAATTACAAAAAAAATACATAATTTAATAAAAGCAAAATTAAACTCTCTTTTTTTTCCTTTTTTTCTTAATAAAATTTAAACTTTATATATTCAAAAAATTAATATTTAATATTTAAAAATTAAATTAAATAGTAATTTATATAGTTAAAAATTAATTCTGATTAAATTATCCAAACATCTTCAATTCTGTTAAAATCAATTTTAGAAAAATAGTATCCAAATAGATTGCGTTATAACATAATTAATTATGATTAAAATCTACCACTTAATTAATTATTTTTATAATCTATTATACCCAACTGAAATCCAAACAGACCCATGTGAGCATTCCGGTGATTTATTGTTATTTGCAAAAACGCCCATATCAGGACAAAACTGACTTCTTTTTTTATTTTTCTCTCCACCCTTTTCTATAATTTTGGATTGTTTGAATTAATTTTTAATAATATAAATTAATTTTATATTTGACCTATCAAATTCAACAATTCATGATTTCTTTTTGGGTATTGAGAGTAATATGTCAATCTCTTCCTATTAAATTGTCATGAATATCAAACTCTCAACCACATATTTGAAACAACGAGAGTCTCTACTATTCTTTTTAATTCTAATTGGTAATAATCAATAATTTTTCTATGTTGTGGAAATAAGAAATTTTTCAGATAAAACACATCCTATAAAGCTCATGGGTCTTAGCTTTTATTTTTGAAAATAAAAAAACAAACATTTCACCTGCATGCAAATATGCAATGCCTTCCATTTGTCTAAAACAAAACCCTCTCCCATCCAAAATAATATTATTTTTCTAAGATATAATAATATTCTTAATCAAGCTTATTTATTATAGTTTCCAGCAAAAATTTTATATTTATTGAAGGATAAATTTATTTAAAAAATTATACATCAATTGTTTGGGAATGAAGAGGGCATGGCCACAAACGCCTTTGTACAATGCAACGCATAACAGAAAAATATGAGCATGTTCTTTTGGTGTTAGAAATATTTTGTTTTATTTTAAAAAAGAACCTCCATCGTAATATTGGCAAATATGTATAATAAATTAAATATAGTCTTTTATTTTACAGGTGCAGAAGCATCACAACGTGGGAATTTCAAATTTGGTCGGCGTTGTTGAAAAGACAAAAATTTTGATGCTGCCACCAAAAATTCGGATTATTCTAGGGGCAGAATGATTTTGTTTTTTGGGACAATAATGCCTGGCATGATAAGTTGTCAACCTGGTCGCCCACCAAAAAAATAGAGAGAGAGAGAGAAGAATTACACCAAAGGTTTTTATGAGAGAAAAATTTATGCTTAAAATTCCATATAATCTGAAATGTCTCCAGAAGCCGAGGACCTAAATGAAAATATATTTTAATAAGGGCTCTCAGCAGAGACATTTCAGATTATAGGTTTTAACTTTAAGTGTATCCCCCCCTCCGGCCCCCAAGAGTCCTCCATGAAAAATGTCGGATCACGAGAACCGGGCCCGCGTAAATCTCTGCTGATCCGGCAATTTTAGTAGTTCATTCTCACCTAATATGAATACAAATTTTGCTGTGCTGGCTTGCCGCTTTCAAGCATCTAAATCATGACTTTTCTTTTATTTTTTTATGACTTTTCTCTATTTTATTCATTGCTAATACTTATATAATAAGAAAGATGATAATAAAATTTTATTAAAATATATAAATAATAATTAGGTTTTTTAAAATATTATAGTTTTTTGAAGTTTTTGAGTACCTTTTTTTTATTAATGATTTTAAGTTAAATGACTAAATTGTCCTTATTTAAAATAAAAATAATAAGCCTGGCTCCATTTTTTTAATTATAACTTTTGGTTAAGCAATAACAACTATTATTCTATAAATAATAAAAATTAAATAAGAAATAACATTTTTTCACATAATTTTTTTTATGATTGATAAATAAGTTTTAAAAATAACTAATTCCAATCATGACTTTAATTCTATAAATTACAAAAATTAAACAAAAAATTACAACTATTCACATGATTTTTTTTATTATTATTGAAGTCTAAATTGTGAAAATAATCAATCACAACTTTTATCATGTAAATCATAATGAACAAGAAATCAAAATTTTTTACATGAAATTTCTTTGATCATTGAAATTTAAGTTTTGAAAATAACAATTACAACTTTTATTTGAACAATCATAGCTTTTATTTTTTGAATTGTAAAAGTTGAACAATAAATTATAATTTTTCCTGTGAATCTGTTTTTTTTTATTTTAAATAAGAAGAATTATGATATTTTAAAGGACTTAATTATTAATTATATATGTTAGTAAAATTTTATTATCATTTTTCCTATATAGTAGATGAGATATGTAGTAAATATATATTTGATAAGTTAATACTTTTTTTAAGAAAATCACTAGCTTATTATAAACACGGGCTATTTTTACAGTGTATATTTAGTATTTTTCCCTGGAATTTCATAATTTTTTAAAATTTAACTTTTTTATTACTTGCACACACAACATATAAATTGTTTTCCCCCAGAATTATGAGGTAAAATTAATTCCTTCACGATTATTGAGACGTAGCAGAAGTGCAGAGTCCTCCCATGCGGGTGATCGCCGATTCGCCTGGGGATTGGGTGATGCTTCTCCCTTCTGGCTGTTTCGTTTTTTCACGGCTTTGCTGTTATTTTCACTGTTGCTGGTTTTGGTTTTTCCTGTTTTCTTAGCTTCTTGATGTATCTCCTTTGAACTTGCGTCGTTTTAATGGAAGTTGATTGCTTCTTGGCCAAAAAAAGCAGTTTGTGTTCTTTTGGCCAACAGGATTAGTTGGTATTCTTACACTTTGGAAAAATATGAGTATATATTTTTTAAATATTACCATTCACTAGAATTAGTTTTAACTATAAAGTGTTGTATAGGAATTAAAAACTTGTAAACAACTTTGGTGCGATTGAAATTCATATTTCTTTAAAATTTCCTTCAAGTTCAAATTCCCATCAAACATAATATGGTTAGATCCGATTATTTAGGTCGAGCTCGATGAACTAACCCAATCTCATCAAAAAAAAAAATAGGGCCAAACTTAAAAAAAATATGATATGTTTATGTTCGGGCTTATTCAGGTCAAGCTTGATTGAGTTCGGGTTTGACCCGAACACACGAATAATTTTTTTTTTATTTTTACAAAATATGATAAATATTAATTAATTCTTTAAGTTTTAGGTCATTTTATACTAAAATTCATATATTTAAGTTCTATTCATCATTTAAATATAAAAATATTTGAAAATAAAATAATTAATTTTAAAATAAAAAATAATTAAAAATAATTTTAAAAATAAAATATAAATATTTAAATTAAATTTAACTAAGCTTTTAAAAGAACCGGGCATGTTCAGGTCCAGCTTGAATAGGCAAATTCATCCGAATTCCCAACATTAAATACGGCAAGCAATGAACAAAAGGACAAGGGGCTAGATTGAAAAAGTAAAAGCAGTATATATTTATATTATATTTTGGATAAGTAGACCTTTTTCAGTTTAGCAATATATAATCCACACACACAAAGCACAACGTCTTCAGTTGAATGAAAAGTAATAATGACATTAAAAAAATATTTTGTATATCAAAATGTTATGTGCTGTTAAAATATCATTTGAGCCTCATAATAGAAAAAATAAATGCGGGCTCCATGTTAAAAAATTTAATAGCACATATAATATTTATAGTAAAAACGGTAGGTATGAGATATATTATTTGTTACTTATACTTTGTATAGGTATAAAATAATAAATTGTACAAGAAAATATAATGTTAAATAACAAATTATAAGATAGAATGTTTTATTTTTAAAATTTTAATTTACATGAGAATAACATATATAGAAATAATAAATTATTTTTTATATTTTTAATTTACATAGGTAACAAATTTGTATATATAATTGTTCAGGATTTAAATCTTTTGAAATTGATATCTGTAAATTTATGCGAAGTTTGCTTTTCAAAGGAAGAAAGGAAAGCATTTTATATTTTTATAAAAAATAATAAAATTTAAATTTTTTTTTAAAAAAAGAAAACTTCAATGAAATTTACGCATATCAACTTTAGAAAATTTAATTCCAATTTTTTAATATAAAAAAATGTTATTTATGTTTTTAACACGTACCAAGAAAAAAATAAAATATAACCAGTTATTTAAATTTTAATTTATATACAATAATACATAATCTGAAAATTTTAATTATAAAATATAATTTTATTTCAAAACAACAAAATATAAGGTAGAATATACCGTTATTTAAATTTAAATTTATGTGAGAATAACACATCATAGAATAACAAATTGTTTATTATATTTTTCAGATACACAGGAGTAACAAATTATAAAATAGTATATGTTAGAATAAGAAAAATTACAGTGGATATTCTTAATATGCATGGGGTAACATATTTATTATTAATATATACAAGTATATCACAACTTGAAAACCTATAATTCAAATTTAGGGCCTATTTTGTTTAAAATTAAAAGATAAATAATTTTAGGTAGTTTAAAAATTTTATAAAAAGAGATTTATCTTATAGAGATTTTATGAAAAACAAACACTATTTTATATTTGGTTACAATAATAATTATTAATTTTCTATTTTTAAATTTTATATCTTCCTTAATTTTTATTTCATAAAAATGATTTATCATCATATTGTTTTAAAATTTTATGATACATTCACGTATTAAGACACACCCTCTCTCATCTATTACATTAGATTATTTTTAAAAGTTATTTTAAAATAATCAAAAATATATATTTTTTGGATTTTAATTATTTTTAAAAGTTTAAACAAACATAATAAAAACTAAAAACTCACAAAATAGTTTTTATCCTTATAGGCATATGTATGATTACTAAATACTAATATAATATTGGCTATTTTGCTTGCTTATTTTAAAATCATTATTAATATTTATTTTTACTTTTGGCTATACTTATGATTTGTAAATACTATTATGACATAAATTATAGCGTGTGATTCATTATGATGTTTTATTTTTCTCACTATGCATTGACCTACAAATTCTTAAAGAAAATAAGCTAATTTTATTTTGTATGATATTCTAAATTGAAAAAATGTTTATAATTTTTAGTATGCTCGAGAGCAATATATTATAAAATAGGAATTGTTGCTTAGAAATCTAGACAAAGCAAATAGTGACAAATCTAATAATATTTGTTGGAGAGTAAATTTTTTTCTTCAATTAATTATAAGATAGAACTTAACAAAAAATTTATTCTTCAACACAATTTTAACAACAAATGTAGTTATTGCCTTCTTAAATCCATTATGAGAATAACAATTTAAAATAAAAATAAATTATTATTTATATCTTTAATATATTTGTGCAAAACAAATTTCAAAATAGAATAAATTTTTATTTAAATTTAAATTTCGATTGAAGTAACATATTACAAGTACACAAAAATAAATTATGTTAAAATATTATTTTTTATTTTATACTTACCCTTCAAATGATAAAAGATTCTTACGAATACTGGAAAATGCCTTGAGAAAGACTTTAAATCAGAAGCTAGCTAAGAGGGAAAAGGGAAAGTTTTGTTTATGCAACACATTTCTGTCTCAATTATGTTTTGGTGACAAAAGCGGCAAGCCTCCGAGGACAACGTCAAAACTAGTCCGCCAGGGAGCGTAGATTGTGGGAGTAACAAACAACTGCCCAAAGCATGGTTGAGTAGAATAAGATCAAGATCAGGGGTGACTTTGATTAGATGGAAGTAACATTGTGTATTCACTGAAACGTTAAACTGTCTGCACTGGTCCAATTAATTTTAGGCTCAACTGAAATGAGCATGTCCCATAAGATGCATTCCCTCTCCCACATTGCGTAGAAGCATTCACACTTGCATCTACTTTCATTGCATTCAGGGAACTAGTTTCCGTCCAGCCTTTGCTTCATTGCTTTCTGTCACAGATTCTCAAGTCTGAACTCTCAACTGAGTTTAGCCACGTTTCCTTGTGGGCCCATTCTCAGCCTCAACTCATGGGTTGCATTGGTGAGATGAAAAAACCCGTGCATTCCACATGAACCGATCCATCAAGTACTGGAGCGGATGCTATTTCCGTCCAACTGAAAAATTGTAAAACAAAAAAAAAAAATGCAACCGGGATCAATAAAGGGAGCAATTTTCAAAATATTTTTTCTTCAAAAACGGCAAACCTAAAAAACCAAAAGGACCTCCGTGCAGTATGCTTAAACGTAAAAATAAAATATGAAGAGTAATATGGGAACAAATCAGTATCGTAATCAAGTGTGAGCCAATAACATTGGAGCACATCTCCATAGACGAAGAAGAAGGCTCAAGCAGAATGGATCTTCGCTTTACGCACAGATAAAATCCTGGGAATCATCCGTCTAAAACAAGGTTCCCAAGAAGAACTGTGTGCGATCTTCTGTATTAAAACAAAGAGGGTGGCGAGATCTGAATTATTTCAGTTGAGGAAGAGGAGTAAGTACCCGAAGGCAGGAGGAAAGTGGCCGCCATGTCTCCACGCACCAGGAGCAGTCACAACATGTGTAACCCTAATTGCAAATCCCCTTGTATAGAGAACGTCGTCATTTTCTAAATGACAATAGCGCCCCTACAGCCCTACTGTAAAGGCCCCCGAGCCTGAAAGTATTCGTATTAAAAAGGATTTTTTTTCCCCCCCGGATAAAATAGGCGAGACTGTGAAACTGACCGGAGGCTCTAATAACATGGTGCAAAAATTAGAGGCACTGTTTAATTACAAATATGATGGGTCATGAATTTTATGGTTTAATTAGTTAGATCAGTAATTAAATTAATAATATAATAATTAAATAAAAAATAATACTCCCTTCATTTAAAAATATAAAGTATTTTTTGAGAAGTTAGATATTAAAAAATATAAGGTATTTTTAGTCTTTTAAAATATAATCATTACCTTTTTTTAAAATTATTCTTATTGATAATGACTTTATATTTATTATAAGATATTTATAGGGGTAAATATGAAAAAATATGGTTAGTTTGAAAATAGATAATTACTCTATTGATGGTGAGATTCGATTAAAAATGTCTTATATTTTTAAATGAAGGGAATATTTGTATATATATATATATATATATATTAAAAAACGGGTCAAAATGGTTTGACCACTTTACATTCCAGGTTTTTACTTCAGGTCTTCAAGAACTGCCCATATCAAAGCAGGCCAACCTAGGTTAACTGTCAAAATAGGCTAAATGGTTGAACCTAATCATTTTTTTATTCGATTGACGGTTCGACCAGTCTAAGTGTCCAAATTTTAAATACTGATAAAAAGTATACTATACTTTTCATTTTTTAATTTTATAAAAAAATTCTATATATTAAGCATCACATAATAAAATATTAACAGCAGTTTAGATAGGTAGCAATGTAAACTAGTAAATACTAAATAGATAAAGAGTTCAATTCCCTTTTTGAAATAAAAATTAATATTTTTCAACAAGGGACAACCCTTGTCTGGTATTGGAAAAAAAAAAATTGAAAATTTGGGAAGGGGATCAGTCCGCCAGCCCCCCTCGCTCTGCCACTTGTTCTTAACAGTACAAATAATTTTGGGATTGAAGATCTATATAAATTATAGTATAAATAAGTTATCGAATAATTTAAACGCCTATATGGTTTTTTTTTTAACCGTTAGCCAGGAAAAATCAAGAAATCTAAATCATCAATGTAATTCATCTACAGTCTGATCAATTATAATATTCATAAGTAATCAGCATTATTAATTTTTCTATAATATTCACTATTTTTAAGCTAGACAAAGAGCGAGGCTTGGATTAGACCTTTGTTCGTCCGCCGTTGTCATCTCTATCCTCTGCACTTCTATTGAATTTTAATTTTTTTTCAAACTTTGTTGCACTTCTATTGAATTTTAATTTTTTTTCAAACTTTGTTGAATATATGCTCGTTTGAATTTTAATTGAAAATGATTTGATTATAAAAAAAATGATTTTCAGGATGTGATGATGGTTGAGTAAATTTTTAAAAATTGATTTTGATAAAATTGGGGTTTTGATTTCTGAATGGATTTCTGAATGGAACAAAATCCAACTCCTTCCAAATGAAGTATGGGAAGCCGAATGAGGTTTTGAAAAATGTGGGTATTTGGATAAAAAATTTCAAAACCATAATTTTGAAGTTAGAATTGATTTTCAAAATGTATCTAAACGGGCCCTATATTCCTCGATTAAAAGTTTTTCATATTTATTTCATACATTACATGACAAAAGGTTCTGTTGAAATTTAAAGCAACGTTCAAAACCTAAAAAAAAGGCCTCTAATGGGTGATCATTTCATGTGGAAAGAGCACAAATTTCAGTTATTATCTTCTTACTCACAATAACAGCATAGAAAGGCCAAAACAAATCACTGAAAAATATTGAATTATATATTCAGAAGCTAATATTTACTCATAAATCACAATTATTTGCACGTTTCTTTTAAGATTTAAATAAAAAAAATGATAATAAAATTATCTTTAATTATATAAATGATAACTTAATCATTCAAAATGTCATAATTCTATAAATATTTCTATGCCAATAAATTTTAAATTAAAAAATTATTTTACTTAATAAATTATAATTTCTCATTCAATGCTTGTGATTTTATGAATAAAAAATATTATTCCTTAAATAACAATTGTAATTAAAACTTTTCATTTGAAAAATTTATTTTTCAATAATAAAAATTACACTCAATAAATTATAATTTTTTTTTTCAACTCTTATAATTTACAGAATAAAAGTTACTATTTCTTAAACAAGAGTTATAATTAAGACTTAATATTTTGATAACTTATTTTTCAGTAATAAGAATTGCACTTAATAAATTATAATTTTTTATTCAGCTCTACAATTTATAAAATAAAGGTGATTATTTTTTAAATAAAAATTATAATTGAGACTTGTTATTTTTGATAAGAGTAAAATAATATTTTCATATTAAAATTTATTCACACAAAAATCCCTAAACTTTAATAAAATTATAACACCTTGAGATATTAAATTATTATTTATATAATTTGTAAAGATTTTATTGTAAATTTTCCACTTAAATATATGGATGAACCAAAATTTTTGATTCACAATAGTGACAAAAAACACTGCAATATGATACAAAATACTATATTTATATACAGACAAACTTATATATTAGTCAATATATTTTTATCTAATCAAATCAAAACACGTGAATTGTAATGTGTTTATAATATTAGTAACAAAAACATTATAAAATAAATAATCTATAAAAAATCTCCATATCTTGATTTAATTAAAAACAAACATTTTAAATATAAAAAACTAAATATATAACTTTTTCCTTTTGCATACATATAAACTCCTTACTATATATATATACATATAAACTCCTATATATAATGAACCCAAAAAAAATATGTAACCATGTATTATCCCAGTCTACTCACCGTGAGTGAGAAGGCCGATCTGAAGACAGCTCGTGAGGAAAATTCCCAGTCAGAATAGTAACTATCGGACAATTTAATGATCACAAGTGCTCAACAAATTGAAAACCAGTCTTCCAATCGAAACCACAATTTCATACAACACAGGAACCAAGCTTGACTCTTTCCATTTGTCATTTGGCCCAGGCCCCTCAGAAATCAACCATCCATCGAAGTTAAAAAAGAACCGTAAGTATACGATGTCGTACCATGGTAACTTGTTTGGTTTTATACGTGAAAACTAAAAAGATTTACGCACCCAAGTAAGCCTGGTTCCTCACTGGCTTTTATCCAATCCCCAAAGCAAATCCTCCGCTCTCGTTACTAATCAAAACTAGCATTTAAGAAATTAAGCAGCTCATTTCTCTTGCTTTCCGCCAACTTATCTTCCTTCGTTTTTTCAAGTTTCAGAAGAATCTGCGAAGAAAAAGCAGATTCCAGATAAATAAATGCCTCTGAAAGACAAAACTAAACAAGGCCATTCATGAAAATTGTAACAGGCTAACAGCTTTCTATTAACCTTCTTGCCAGATACAGCACTGCGCCGGACACCATCATCTTTATCTCGCCCCAAAAACTGTAACATAAGAAGAGTTAGTCAACTCATCAATGGCAAGCTTGCAAGAGTATTGTACTCCTGAATCAGAATTGCAATTAGAACCTTGGAAAGCTGCACAGGACTGCTGCATCTCTCATCTTGCTGCTTCTATATTAGGCTCCCATGCCATGACAAACCCGACCAAGAAACAATATCCAATCAAGTCAACGAAGTGCCCAACAACGTGTCACAGAGCCCAGCTCCAATTTCAAAGAGCCAATCCAAAAGGAAGGCAGAAAGTATCATTAGCATCTCAGTCAGAATCACAAAATGTACGCATTTATTTATTTGGCCAGCAATGTTCACATTTAATGAATTAAAGTTATTATGACACGCAAGTTTGTAGTAAAATGAATGCTCTATTTTCTGCTATTTCTAAGGTAGGATATTTTGTTATGAGTAAATTTAGAGGCTAGATTAAAAATGCATTGATTAATAGTTCAACTTAAATAATCCTGGTTAATTTGTGTTAAGGATCCCCGTATCAATCCTCAAGCAACAGCAACTGTGCAGGTTGAATTCAGCAGAGTTGGTAAAAACACTAGATGTAAAATAAGAGGAGTCTAACATAGTAAGTATCCTGTCAGTTTAGTTGAAGTAAAAGGCAGTAAACAGGCAAAGGATGAAATGAAAGACGTCAAACTATGTAGTAAACAGGCCTAAAGATGAAAATAAAACAACGTGTGAAAAGTCACTTACCTCTTTCACTTTATGCTTCTTCCTCTTATGCCTATGGCTTTTACTTCGATCTTTTTCCTTATTCTACAAGGGGAAAACATTAAATTAAAGAACAACAAAACTTTAGACAGGGAAAAATTGTAATTGTAATAACAAGTCAACAACAAATCACCTTCTTTGGTCTGTCATTCTTTTTGTGCCTCTTTGAATGATAAGATGAATCATGCTCGCTGCCAGATGAACTTTCACTTCTATAGAAAATTAAAAATAAGCCAAAAGGCAGCATAAACCAAATTAATGAAGTTTCTCATCTAATATGAAAAATACAAAATATTGTCAGAAATTCTAAATATCAATGACGTAAAACTGCATATAATCAAACTGTAAAGCATTCACCCATGGAAAATTGAATCTTATATTGTCAGAAAATTGATTTTGAATCTATATATGAAGCAGAATCAATAGGACAAGCAGCATAAGGCAAATAGTAAACGCTCATGCTAGCTCAAACATCCGATAAGAGACAGTATTTGGGAAGCAGTGACCATATTATCAGAGACGATGAAAATGCCCAAAAAATAATAGACATGCCTCAAAATGCCACCCAGCCACCACCCCATCCAGCAACAATATGCGTTATGCATTTTCAAGAAACATTCTTTCCAAGAACGTAGTCCTATCCCATAAATTCTCTGCAGCCGGTATTGAACCACTAACTAATAATTTGATAAACTAAGAATTAATCAATTAAATATAATTAAAACATCATAAGTTAGTTCAACACCAGAACCAGCCACTCCAAGACTGGTACTCGAACCTCCTCCAACTGGGCGTTTCGTGAAGAAAGCTGAAATTCGCTGGTCATGCATTTCACCACTCAAAATAGAGATAAGTTCCACTCAGTAGTTATTTCCCAAAATATAAATCCAAACTATTTTGTCACCACCAGTATTGTGAAATCGTAAGTACATCGAATGTTTCAAGATATTTCCAAACCTGGCCACACTAATAGAATGGAACTTGAAAAAGCAACCATAAGATATACACCTTATTTATCAATAGGCTCTATCGTCAGAACGGGAAATCAATCAGCTATGGACTAGACTTTAGCTAATCTTCTACAAAGATCAATTGGGAAGGGCGGGCAAGGCAAGGCAGCCAATATTTAAACACCAACCTGGAGCAGTCGGACATGGAAGATGAATAATATGAATCAGAAGAGCGGTGGTGCCTACGACGTCGCTTGGAGTGGGATTTACTCTTCTTTCGGACCTTTAGGGCTTCTTTATCTCGGTCCCGGCGACTGCGTTGACGACGTCTTCGGCGGTGAGAAGAGGAATCGCTGGAGGCGGAAAAAGACGAAGAAGACAGGGACGACGACGAGGCGGCCATTGGGAAGAGATCGAGAGGAGAGGGTTTACCGGTTTGGCAAAGATTGGGAGAGGCGCGCACAGGCAGGGTCGCTAACCGGGGCACAAAACCAATGGGTCAATGGAATTAACAAGTTATTTCGTTCTCCAGCCCTTTTCACCAAAGGTAAAAATAGTCTGGATCAAGCTAAACGTTGATCAAATAAGTATGAATTTATATAATAAATTAAAGACTTGAGTTTTGTCCAAAATTTATGTAAATTTTTTTTATGATTTAAATTTGAGCTTACTTAAAGCTTAGCCTAATTTATAAATCTATTTAAAAATCTACTTAAAAATAAAATCTTTTAAATAGGTTTATATTTTAATTTTAAACGTCTTCAATATATTTTAGAACAATTAAAATATACAATATATATGATCTGATTTATTAATTATAATATATAATAATTAAAAGTATTTACTAATTACAATATAATATAACAATAAACTAATAATATTAAAATTAATATTCTCTCTGTTTAAAAATGTAAGGCATTTTTTAAGGAATTTGATGTTTAAAAATATAAAGCATTTTTTGTTTTTCGAAGCGTAATCATTATTTTTTTTTAAAGGTACCCTTACTGATAATAGCTTTATATTTATTATAAGGTGTTTAATACGAGTAAATATAAAAAAATAGAGTTAGTTTGAAAGTAGGTAACTACTTTATTAGAATAAAATTTGACTAAAAATATCTTATATTTTTTAACGGAGAGAGTATATAAGTCAAATATGATTGAAAATATAACTAGAAGTAATAAAGAATAAATTAATTAAAAAGTATATGGTGAAACTAATATATTTATGATATAGTACATAATATGTATATATATATATATAGGCGGCCTATTGGGCTCATAGGCTAAGTCTTGAAAAATAGGCCTAACTTATTTAACTAAATAGGTTTAATTAAAAGTCTAAACCTATTTAATAAGTAAGCTAGGCTGATCCTGAAGGAAGTCAAACTATAGGCCTTTGTTAAAAGCCTGGTCTATTCTCACTCCTATTTCTCATTATTTATTTATTTTGCCTATAGATTTTAATATTTATTTTAACATCATTATATATTTGTACTGGAGAATATGTTTATCTTATACTTATCTTAAATTATTTTTTATTAGTTAGCTTTACACAAAATTTTAATTTTAAGCTAATTTTTTAATTTTATAAAATATATTTTTAATTTTCTGACCTTAACATTGTTAATTTTATTAATACAATGATAAAGGGGCGAAAATACCCATAAAGCAGTCAGCGATGAGCACCCAGTATCTTAAAGTGACGAAAAGGGTAAAAATACCCAGAACGTTATATGGATGGGTACAAAAGTAATCAGATCATTAACTTTAACTTAACACCGTTAACTTTGATGGTTAAATGCTGATAGTGCATGCCACGTGTCAGTCTTTGCTGACGTGGACTAAAAAAGGGGCAAAAATACCCACAAAGTCATCAGCCAAGAGCAAAAATACCCATAATGTTATCAGAATTAATGCAAAAGTGACCAATACATTCTATCCCTTAAATGTTGAATGTTTAGTTGACACTTAAGCAGAAGTTGATTTTTTTTACTGATGTAGACAAAATATATTTGAAAATGAATTTTTACATATGTTGATTGATCATTATATGAGTACTTATAATCTTACTTTAATAGGTGTAATAGTAATCAATTTGTTAAAATCAATACCATATGATTTCTTTCCATCACCACATATCTCACCTCCTTCCTTTCTCCCTATCCACTCATTTTTCTTGTTTGTAAAACTTGATATTTAACATAGTGAGATAGGTTGTTCAAAATCAAAGATTAAGACTGAGCACATCTAACTTAAGAACATTGTCACAACCTTAAGCAATTGCATTCACGATAAATTTAAAAATTTTAAATAATTTTTTCCACCGTTGCAAAAAAAAAGCAATTTAATTTGATATTCAGTAAAAATTACATTTTCCCACTTGATATTCATACAATAACTAATTAACTTCTAGAAATTTTTATCTAGGAATATTTTTTATCTACATCAGTAAAAAAAATAGTCAACTTTTGCTTAGTTATTAACTAAACGGTCAATATTTAAGGGATTGTATGTATTGATCACTTTTACACCGATTCTGATAACGTTATGGGTAATTTTACTCCTCGTCAATGACTTCGTGGGTATTTTTGCTCCTTTTTTAGTCCACGTTAGCAAAGACTGACATGTGGCATCCACAGTTAGCATTTAACGATCAAAGTTAATGGTGTTAAGTCAAAGTTAATAGTTTGGTTACTTTTGCACCCATCTATATAATGTTATGGGTATTTTTGCTCTTTTTGTCACTTTAGGATACTGGGTGCCTGTCGCTGACTACTTTATGAGTATTTTTATCCCTTTACCCTTAATACAAATACATGGTAGTTAATAATAACAATTTAAAATTAAAAAAATTACCATCTTCAAGAAATAATACAGGGAAAATTTCATTAACCCACCAATAAACATATTTAAAGTCAACCTCTTTAAAGTTCCAAAACGTTAGTAAAACAAAAAACAAAAGAAAAGAGACGTTTGTTCAATCTTGTGGGCAGTACTAGGCAAACAAATCACTGGCCAGCTCACTGGGCTAGTGCAGGCTGGCATTTTATGGGTTAGGTTGGGCCAGCCCCGCAGATAAAATGAGCTGGAAAACCCAACCTAACCCATTTTTTAGCGAGCTGGCTATCCTACAAAAATTTATCAATTTTTTTAACAATTTTAAATTTATATAATATAAATATATGTTTATTTATTTCACATTTTAAAGCAAATTAGAAATTAAAGAACTTGTAAATAAATAAAATAAACATAGAATTCAATCAATCAAATTCATTTTACTAGATTTTTACTATTAATTATCTTCTCGCCTAAGTGTATTATCTTTTAATTGAGAAAGAAAATTTGAATATAAATCTATATTTTTTTCTCAATGAATTTATATTTGTAATTTCAATCAATAGATCTTATGAGATTAACGAATAATATATATTTAAAATATTTATATAAAAACTAATAAATCATTGATTTACAAGCTATGACAAAAATTTTATTTGCAAATTGTGAGAAAGATTTATATTATCTTTCAAATATAAAGAACATATTCGGGAGTTATAAATTATATATTTGAGAAATATTATCATTATTGTATATTTATAAAAAGATATAATGTAATTAAAAAATAAAAAAATATTTTTTTAAAAAAAATATACTAACTCGTGGGCTAGCCTGTTTTAGCTTTTTAGTTTTGAGGGTTAGACTAGTCCAACCTATTTTAAAAAATGAACTAATTTATTTAACCTAACCCGTCAAATTTGATAATATTTCCAATAAAGTAGTCTCTTCTCTTTAAACTAACATTATTTTTTAATACATATCCCTATTTAATATAATGTTTCACTCTAAGATAAATATAAGGATAAATTGGTTTACTGGTAAAAAAAAAATCTTGTATCTAAAAAATATGGATCAAATTTTTGAAAATTTGGGAGAAGGGCTGATTGACATTGATGTATCAAAAGTTCATCATTAATATATAACAGTATACCATTAACAAGTATAATAGATTCATCATAATATAAAATATAATAAATGTTGGGCTATTTACTTGGTTTAATTCTATAACATGGGCTATATTTTTAAAAAAAAAAACCCTTAAATATAAAGTGATTTATTCATTAAGAGCATTTTTTTAAAAAAAGCAATAATTACACCATAAAATATTAAAATCTTTATATTTGTTAACATCCAACCCTCAAAAAATAACTTACATTTTTTAACAAGAAGAATGGTCATCCAATATTCTTCACATTTTTCACTATAATTTAAATACTAAATAAAATGAAATAAATTTTAAAACAATTAGTTTCTTATATTGTTATATTTTTAGCACGCTACACAAAAAATGCACAATATATCAATTTTTTTTATGCCTCATGTTTCATCTCATTTATTTCTATTAAAATTAAATTTAAGGATGTCTCTATTTCTTAATTCTCCTTTCCCCCATTTCTTCTAAATGACACCACTTGAATTAGTGGTGAAATCTCCCTTGCTCTTAGAAACCCGTAACATGTTGATCTACAACAATTGAGTTGGGAATAAAGGTTAGGTTTATATAAGTTTGAAAGTTCTATTTAAATGAAGGTTCGGGCTTTGGAAATGGAACCTTTTTATGATAACTGAGCTTCTAGATCTAGCTTTGATAAGACCTGAAAAAATGAGTATAGGCTCACATGTCCCTCTAAGCCTCATTCTCTCTTTTTTTCCCCATTTGTACTATTGAAATGTACTATCTAATAATAGGCCAAAAACCTTAAGCTCCATTCCAAGTTTCTAGACTTGCCTCTCCTCTCTCCTCTTCACCTCTCCTTTCTTGACTTTTCCTTTCCTCTCCACTCTCCCCTTCTTGAAATTGCAATTTAGGCTCCCTCTCATTGCTGCTCATTGTCAATGATTCATTGTGGTTGATTGACTAATTGTTTTGCCGTAGGTGCTAGGTAGCCACTACTTGGTCTAATTTTCGTTGAGGTCCATGCTCATCATCGCAACCTAGGTAAGCCCATCGACATTTCTCATTCTTTGGGTTCTCGCCTCTCACTCTCTAATTCTCGACTTCAAGTTATTATGCTCAGCCACTTGACTCCTTTCCTCACTTTGTCACTCACAATCTTAGCATCTCAATCTTACACATCTCGAACTCTATGACCTCTATTGATGACTAGTCATAGCATCACTTCCCTCGCTTGATTTCGGCGTATTAGACTTGGAATCTTGTGTGTCTCCCTAAGGTTGTGGTTTCATCTATCCTTCAACCCTAAAAAGAACACATCTTGAAGAAGAAGTAGCACTGTTCCTTGATCCTTTCATCATTTTGTTCTACTTTTTATCGACATCTAATTTTCCATTTTGAAAGATTACATGTTCTCTGGTGATCTCTTAAACTCTCACGCTTTTGTTTCTTAATGTATGCCTTTTCTTTTTCCCAACACGAGGAGGATTTTTTTTTGCTGTAGATTTATATTCATTTCATAATTAGATGGTCAGTTTAGATTTGTTGGGGAGGAACTACAACTGAAGAAAATTTTCGCTTAGATCTTGATTAGAGGGTTAGTTTAGATCTGGTGTTGATTTCTTGGTTTCCTAGCTTGTTTGAGTTGGATTGTTGAATCAAGGAACAAGAAAAAGGCAAATACTAAATTTTTGTCCAATATTGCTTTGTATTTTGATGATTTATTTTCAATTTAAGAATATTTTAATTTTATAATATTGAATTTTATTTTAACTTTTTTAAACGGGCTTATGGGTTTGACCCTGAGCTCAATAAATAAAGATTAGACTTCAAAAAATGAAGTATTTTAAAAAAATTAGACTTAAGGGCTTGAGCCCATAATGGTCAAGCTCATATAAGCTAGGTTAGCCCGTTTTTCAACTCTATCTGCCACTCTCAAATTCGACAAGGCTTTAGCCTTCCTCAACTCCGTCACCACCCTATCTTTCGTCCCTCCCAATGGATCTTCCCACAAGGATCTATATCTCCAAAACCAATATTCCTTCCCTAACAAGTATGTCTTCGGTCTTCTCATGCCTCCCTCCCACCTAATACATATCATCTCACCCTTGTTTTCTAACTTCCATCTTATTCTCATATATTGCAAAGGGTGCTTGGCCACCAAGCAAGCGCAGCGATCCAATGATGACCCCACAACCGTAGAAGTTAGTTACAGAGCTCGCCTCCTCAGTCCTCTTCTACTCCCCTGTCTCAAGAACAGCTTATGAAACTTATGTGTAGGCCTCAAGGTGCTCATTAAGAATTTAAATGCCCATAACCAAACAGCTTTTGCTTGATTTCAATTGCCTTTGACTTCCAACATGGCACTTGAAAACACCAAGTCCATATGTCCTCCAGTAAAAAACATTGCTGCTGAAACCTTCAATTCTCCTCCCTATGTGTCCCTTGCCACAACTGCCGCCCACTTTCTAGTGTTCCCGATAGGGCTCCATAGCTTTGGAAATTTCATGTGAAGGGGGCCAATGAATAGGAGTCAAAATGTTACCCAGTTCCTATCCTCTATAGGAGAACAAATAAGATTTTACTTGCCTTTTTTTTTTAATTTTTTTTCATAATAATGACCTTTGTTTTTCCCCAAAACAGCAACGCTGTGTTTAGTGAATGCATCTTAGATGTAGATCTGTTAAATGGTCAGGATTAGGAAAATGGAGGGAAAAGGAGAATAAAGATGGAGACATCCTTTCTCTTTTTTCCGTGGGTTGAAGAAGTTTTGAGACGGGAGAGGGCTCTCTCCTTTTTTTTTCCTTCATTTTCTTAATCTCTACCATTCAAATTATCATATTAAATAATTTTTTAATTATAAAATTAATGAATGGTAGGGATTGGGAAAATGGAAGGAAATAATTTTTCAATTTTCCAACAAGAGACTCCCTTCTCGTGTTGCGACTGTTTTCACTTCTCCATATCTTTACTTTGTATCTTCTCCTTTAACAATCATCAATTTCGCCATAAGGCAGAGGAAGGTCACTCAGGAAGCTATCGACTGGATGAGTTTAGATGAGGGATTTTGCTAGAATTGATTCGTCAGCTGGAGATGTATTATTATCGTTTCGATTTTATATATACTCAGTATTTTTAATTAATTATTTTTCTCAAGGCATTCTTGCATTATAAAGTGTTCTCTTCTATATATGTGAAGTATATATATAGTCCTCCTCACTTTGGAAGATTAGCATAGAAGCTTCGAATTATTTTTGCCACATAGGATGGCAAATATGGAGGAGGCAATAGGAGAAGAAATAATAGGCCGAGTATGTTATCCACAGCCAAAAAGGAAACCGTCAATACGAGGGGATTTTAATCAGAAATGTTTGTGGATGTACAAGTTCCACGTTATAATTACAAGAACAACCTATCACCAACCTGCCGACCCTCTGCACACGGGAGACTCAAGGACAAGGACGGAAGCACCAACACACTCCCAAACAAGAACCCTTAACAATGACAATAATAATTATCAAATTCAATGTTTGGAGTTCCAAGAGGCAGGGGTGTAAGGAATCCGAGAAATCTTAATCCACTTGTCCCCCTTGAAGAAGTTGACAGGTGTATAAGCGTTTGCTTGCTGGGGTGTCATGTTCTTGATGCCGCCCCATTTTGCACGCTTCGATTTATCTGAACCTGGGCCGCGGTTATTATACTCTGCATAATAGCACGTGTCCAGTCCCAGTGTGCCCGCCCACGGCAAAAACCCTTCGGGCTGGATCAAGTCATCCACAAAGCTGTCCATGAATATGGTTCTCGAGTATATCTTCCATGGACGAGCCAAGTAAGCCTTGTTCTTGAACCTATCTTGGTAGAAGTCAGGATCTGCTACGATCGACCCTCCTTGGATCACTATTCCCGTAGGCTGGTGCCTCTCCTTCCTGCCCTGTGCCGTCACGATACATTGTTGTTCCTCCAATGGCTTCCGCACCACAAATGTGCAATTCTGGAACACCGACACTGCATCACCAAAAACAAAGTCCACCGTGCCTGAGATAGTGCAGTCCCTATAGAACTGACGCATGGCGTGCACGTAAAGCGTGTCCTGGTAGCCGTCCATGGTGCATTTGTAGAACACTGCCATGTCACCTTGCACTCTCAGGGCCACGGCTTGATGCTTCTCGGGACCAGCGGAGTTCTCGAACCCCATCTTTATAGCAACAAAGAAATCTCCGTCAACGGCTGCACGCATGCGTTTGGTAATAATGAGTTCCGTTAAATTCTAGGTTCTGAATTAAAAGGGGACTGTAAAATGAAATAATATATGGTATTGCTTGTTCTTACCAACAGTGGCGGTTCTGAAGGTGCCAATGCCGTCGACAAAGTTTCTGTTACCGGTAATTCGGGTCTTCTCACCTCCATCTCCGATCATGATGATACGGGTCATATTGGTCATGATGTGAACATACTCGTGGTAGACTCCTTCCTTCACGTAGATGACGAATGGCTTCACATTATTCGTGGGGACCATTCTCAAGGCTTCGTTGATGCTGCTGACCTTTCCAGTCCCATCCTTGGCCACAACCACGTTGGGCTTGAGCTTGCCGGTAGCAAGAAGTCTTCTCATACCGGCTTGTGCCCAGAGGGGAATGTCGAAGTCTCCATGGCATAAAATGGGATGGGCTTTAAAATCTTGAAGGAGTCGACGTGAGGTGGAGCTTGTTATGTTCAGCTGAGCGAGACTGTTGGCGAAGTCATTGATGATGGCGAGAATATTGCTGCTGTGTTTCATGGTAAGTTTTAAGACATCTTGCATCTGTTTCCCTGCCGGGCTGGTGGTGTTCTGAAATCCGTCCAGACAAGTCTGTTGGTAGGTGATGGCACCGCTGATCCAAACCTTGAGGTTCATAAGCATGTCGCCAACGTCGTTGAGATCAAAGGAGCCCATGTTTTGGACGGACTTTCGGAACTCACCGATAGAGAGGGCCATCAGGTGCATGCAGGAGTCGAGCGCCATCTTGGATCTGGGCTCTTTCTCAATGTCATGCATGAGACGGGTTTTCTGGAGACTCTCGCCGACGGAGCGAATGGTGACGTTGAAGGCGATCTTGATGAGTTCTTTGGGGTCGCTGGTGTTGCCGGCCTCAAATTTGATACTGTCCTCACACTCTTTTTTGTAGTCGGTGGGACGACAAAGGTCTGTCACAGCTTTCATTGAATCTGAGACATGGGACTTGTTGTTATCTTTTGGTTGGCTTGATTCAGAATCGCTTTGATTCATGCTGACACCTAGGGTGACGGCCACCGCCATGGCCACCAGCAAGAAACTAGACACGCCGATGATAGCGAGTCTTCTTATTCTCAGTGTAGCTTCTCGATCAGCCATTTTGAATCAAGCATCAGCAGTTCCCTCAAAACCTTCATTCATTTTAAATTTTTAAGGAGATAGATCGGAATGATTAGTTAAAATAAATAGACAAATGTGAAACATGCATGGACGAGAATTTCATACAAGGAAAAACGGAGCCGCTGCTGAGGGAAGAAAAAACAGCCGGGTGAGGTGTGAGGCGGTAGGAACCCCTGTCAAATCCCTCCAAAGCCTGCGTTTTGTGGCCATGGAGATGATGTTTATATATTACAGAAAAGTTTGTTAGGTTTGTTCCAAAATTGAGAGGCTTGGAGGAAAAGGAAAAGTCAAAAGGCAATCTAGATATATACGGAATGTCTTGTTTCTCTGTCTTGCAAATAAAAATATACAAACACGGAAACCACACACATTTTGCTCCACAATTCCTCTTGGCCTAATAGCCTTTCTCACGACGTATAGTTCCAGCGTGGTAGATTCTAAGAAATTCACTTACGACAATTCTATTACTTGGTTTAGACACTGTATTATGCACGGAAATTCCTCTGGAATAAGTGTCAGGTTCTCATGGATCCTTAATTAAAATTGTATCTTTAGGGTTTAAATTTGTTTTCCCCCTGCTCTTTCGTTGCATGAGTTTCAATATTTTTTAATAATTATATTGCTTTGAAAAAAAACGCATTTGGCCAACCCCCCCGGGGGTTGAACCGCCTGCCCGTTATCCTATCTGATGTTTGGTCGTGTCTCAGTCTTAATTTCTGTGAAGACTGTGATAGGATTGAACATTTTTTACTCAAGTACAGATTTAATTATCAGCAAGACAGACACTGAGTTTCGTGTTTGTCTTCAGACTGGTGTGGTTGCCCTATTTTTGGTCGTGAAATAATATTCCATCGTGGAAAGTTAATCGAGATGTTTAACTTTGCCTTAACCTTGTTGAAAATTCATATTGATCACCGAGAAGGAAACCACGTCCTCCTTCTCGTCTTAAGACGAAGTTAACAAATAAATCATCGACCTTCAATTCAACAGCCGCAGTCCCAAATATGAAGTCCACAGTGCCATTGATGTTACAGTTCTTGGACATGTCTGCCATGTTTACCCAATTGCCTGATGCTTGGCGGCTCCAGCAGTGCTACGACATGTTATGTTCACAGCCACAGGTGCACGCAACACTAATATATTAAATGAAACCATTAAAGTCACTTGGAATCTGTGAAACTGGGTTAGTTTCTGATGTCCCCGTATTCCGAAAATTGCCGCTGATGATGAGTTTTTCGGTTATAAGGTGAGTGGAAAGTGTTGAAATTATTGCTTGTTTAAAGGGCAAATGGGATGTTGATTTCAACTAAGTCTCGACAAAGGCAGTAGATTGGAAGGTGGCCCAGCCATCAACCACATTGAGATTGCCCGCGATGATAGTCTAGCTCCTCCAAGTATTTTAGGGAGAAAACACAGAGGAACAAGGAGGATATGTTTGGAGCTGAAAATAAGAGGCTTCAACATTGCTTGCGGAAGGTGAAGTAACGGATTGTCAATATAATAAGATTTAAGTGAGGTCCAGCAAAACCAGAAGGCAAGGAAGTTTTGCGGAGGGACAGTTGTATATGTGGCGGAAGACATGTCAGCCAAAATCAGGTGCATTCTGCAAATAAATTGGACTTGCCAAGAATACAAATAGACGCGCTTTTCATGATGAACTTGAACCTGACGTTGAGATTTTTCCTGAGTTCTGACACGGCGCAAAAGGATGTTTTTTAATTGCAGGGAAGATATCATTCAAGGAACATGACAGATATTTAATATCGAATAAGAACCAAAGAATTATAAAATATTATTGCATGATTAGGGAGTTAATTTAAAAATAATTTTAGATAGGGAAATATCAAAATACCTCTACTTTTTTTAAGTTATTAATTAGTAAATAATTTCTCATTAAATGTGATTGGGTACTTATTATTTAATAAATGACTACTTGCTGAAATATAATCTACAATTATTCTTTCTCACAATAAGTTCTTGAAAATTCTGAAACTTGCATTGTCAATTTGCAATTGACTTTTTGTAAAATATGAATGAGTACTTGTTAATTAATGAATAACTACTTGTTAAAATATAATTTATACTTGTCACTTCTCACTAATGTTCACATGGTCCATGATCCACAATGACATAATAATTAAATTAAAAAAATTATATATGTTTGTAATAATATAAATATAAAAATAAATATGAAATTGCTACTTAACTTAAAAATAAAACTAAATATTTTAAGAAAAAATTAATCTTTTAATCCTTCAACTTTTAACTCACTTGTAACTCAGTCCCTCAATTATGACTCGTTGTGACTCAGTCCCTCAACTATAACTCGTTGTGACTCAGTCTCTCAACTTTTGATTCACCTATAATTCGATCCTTATTTTTTAATTTTTTTAAAAAATTTCTTATCAAATAAGAGGGATAAAAAATATGCTCAGATATTATTCTAAAATCCCTCCTCTTATTCATTGATGTGAGATATAAGCTAACATGAAAAAAAAAAAGATTAATAAAAGTTTAGGGACTAATTGGTAAGTGATTCAAAAATTGAGAGATTGAGTCATAAACGAGTCATAATTGAGAGACTGAGTTATAGTGAATCATAGTTGAGGGACCAAGTTACAAGTAAATTAAAAGTTGGAGGACTAAAAGATTAATTTTTTCATATTTTAATTTTACCATGACTTAATAAGCCATGTGATACAATATAATATCAAATTGTTAAAAAAATTGACAAAAATAAAAAAAAGAAAAGGTTATTTTTTGAGTAGTTTGATTTTCTAAATTGGATTTCCAATCCAATTGCTAGTTCAAAAAAGCCTAATCTGACCCAACTCCCCAAACAATTTTTTCAGCTTGAGCAATTGACAATCCAACCGTCAGTTTGGTTCAGTTTTTTAATCATTACTTCTCACAATCAAATCCTTTCATATTATTGCACTTGTTAATTAGCAAATAATTTCTTATTAAATGCAACTGGGTACATGTTAGTTAATGAATTGTTACTTATTGAAACGTGATCTACAATTATCATTTCCTACAAGTAAGTTCTCTCTTATTGTTGAACTTATCAATTAGTGAATGACTTATTGTTAAATGATAATAGATACTTATTAATTCACAAATGCTAGTTTACCTCCTAGTAGGGAGGATGGGCTGGATGAAATTATGTGGATAGGAAAGAGAAGAGGAGAATTTATTGTGGCTTAGATGTATGAAGTCTTGAGTGGGTGGAATGGAGGACAGGTGTGTAAAGAATGGAAGTTTGTGTGAAGTTGGAAGGGTCCTAGAACAATTCAGGTGTTCCTGTGGCTGGCTGTCGAGGGAATTTGTTTACTTCTATGAATCGTGGGAGGATATTGGGGATAAATAAGTTGTGTAATAGACGTAAGGTGGAAGATGAGGATGTTGTGCACGCTTTAAGGGATTGTGAGAAGAGTAGAATTGTGTGGTTGAAATTGCTAAATGTAAGTCAAGTTGAGGAGTTTTTTAGCATGAGAAAGGGGAGTGGCTAGTGAATAATTTGAGTTGTTGGAAGGGCTGGAGGTTGTTATTTGGTGTGGCAGTTTGGTTTATGTGGTATTGGAGGAATAAGCAAGGTTTTTGATCCTTTGTTTATTGCTGATATCATTTCTAAGATTCCTATTATGAAGTATGTTGATGGAATTAAGAATGGTTTTTTAGGAGAGGAGTTGGTTTAGGGGAATAAAGTTTGGTGTGCTGTAAGGTGGAAAGCACCAGATAGTGGGTGGGTTAAATTGAATGTGGACAGAGCTACAAGAGGCCAACTTGGGTCTACTGGATTTGGGAGGTTGCTCAAAGATGATGCAAGAAAATGGTTGGGAGGTTTTTATAATAAGGTGGGTATTTGTACAACATTTGAAGCAGAATTATGGGGTGTCTGGTCTGGCTTCAAGTTGGCACAAGCACTTAGAATTAGCAAGGTAATTGTTGAAACTGATTTATCATTTGTAGCTTCTTTACAAGTAAAGTGTTTTGATTGTAATGAGTCTAATAATAGGATTTTACTTGATGTTTTAAGGATGAGAAATCTTGTTTGGGATGTGAGTGTTTCTCATACTTACAGAGAGGGAAATTGTTGTGCAGATAATCTTGCAGGGTTAAGTTTGAATTGGGGGGGGGGGGGGCTGAATTTTTGAACGAACCCCTGGTAGAGTTGTAGGAATTGTCATATAGAGACATGATGGGTATATCTATGCCCATAAGAACTTTTGTTGAACAAAGTTAGGCATTGGCCCCAATTCCCCCCCCCCCCCAAAAAAGGAGAGGAGAGGATATTATAATTTGTTTGTATTTAAAATTATTTTCAAATCAAATTCAATAGTGATATTTCAAAATTTTTATGTGCTTAATTGATATTAAATACAATCAGTGTCTTTAAATGATATTTTACCTTTACGATAATGCGTTCATCACGGGCAGCCCATCGTTCTCTCTCTCACTCTCCCACAATTTTTTGGTTCTTTTGAACAAGCGAAGATTTACTTCGTAAAATTGCTGGGGTGTTCACTTCTAACTCCAAGTAGACTCAAGGACACACATATATGGAATATCAGATTCAGTAGACTAGGTATCAAGTAGTTTTGTCCTTTTGCCAGAATTTCTTTGAAATCAGGCCTTCGAAAATCTGATTTTGTAGTGAAAGGCTGAACAAACAAGTATTCAAGTTCTTTTACAAATTAAAAAAAAAAAAAAACTCAAGCATACTTTTGCCTTTTTTCATGCTCTCTTCAGAATTTATTAAAAAAAAAAAAAATAACGAAGATAGACTTTGGATGAAGTTTTTGCAGAAATATCGAAGGCTGCGCCAGCACCATATGACCAAAATGTATATATGTAACTCAACTTTTATGTTTTAACGAACATAAACTGTTCTTGATCCTGCTTCAATAAGCGTTGTTTAAATTTTGAAAGAGGCTTGGTTCACATTCTGGAATAGTCTTGAAGTAATCATTAAGCAACATCAGTTTCGGGAAAAAAGAAAACATAAAAGAAAGTCTTGTTAACTTGCCACGGAAAGAAATGCTAATCCCATCGGATCTTGCACCCTCGTAAGTGCAGTAAGTCCAGTATTTCCGAAGAGAGCAAAAACCTGAGAGATGACTGCAGTTTCACCTTTTTAATCCGACCGCAACTGGCTCTAAGGCCAAGTTCCAATCCTTTCACGGTAGCTTTAGCAATATTAACCAATTTCGCTTCCTGCAGCCGCTTCAGGTTCCCCATGAGAAGGCACAAAACCACGTCCGAAACAGCACAGTAGCTCATATTTATCTGCCACCATCGTCATTACCAAATTCAATTAGAATGCCTACCACTCTAAAAAATTCATTCCAACCAGGTTAGAACGCTCAAGATAAAAGAAAACAGGAAGAACAATTCTATTGAGATAATATGGAACAAGAATCTTGTTTTATATTTTTCTTAATAACCACACTCGGGAGAATCTCTAAAAGGATTTAAGAACTATTTTATTGATGATGATATGCTAGCTTCTGAGTTGCTAAACATATTTATAAAGATAAATATAAATGAAATCTAGATAACTAGATAATGAAAGACTAAATAAAATCTAAATCTAAATAAGATCTCAATAAATGAATAAAAATCTAAATCTAACTAAATATCTAAATAAAATCTCCTAGATAATATGTAAATTAAATAACAAAATCTTAAATCAAAAACATCTTAAATCAAAAACTAAATAACAAAATCAGATTTAATTTATCTTCTGTCGTTTCTTTTGCGAATAAATCTTTAAGAGGATCTTATCAACTCATCAGTTAGCAGTAGCTTCGAGTGTAAAAACCCAGAGGATTATCACTTAACTAAGTTGTTCGATATACATTTCTACTTTGCTTTTATTTCAGAAGCTAGAAATTTCTAGTAGGTAGACCAAAACTACTTTAATAATACCTGTCTCAAGTTGTGTGAGTGAAAAGCAATGGCCCAGAAGCCTGGATCACCAATTTTTTCGCAATGTTTCAAATCCAGATCTGCCAGTCTTTTGCAGTTGACTGCAACTTTCCTTATACCAATACTAGTGATATTCACCAGCCGGCGCATCTCCAGTTCAGACAGTTCACCTAGATAACTAATGTATTCGATCCCTCTATCTGTAATTCTATTGCAGTATGACACGTTGAGCTTTATCAGTCCCTTGCAACCTCCAGCGAGTGCTGCCAGCCCATCATCTCCAATACATGCGCAGCTGCAACATCAAAACAGAAGGAACTCAAAGAGACTCGCCTCAAAGCTCCCAAACACTTGGAAAAGAGATAAAGAAAGAAAAAGAGGAAAATACCGGTAGAGATCAAGTTCAGCCAGCTTAGGGAAGTTACACCCGATATATGCCAATCCTACGTCTGATATGTTGGTGCATAAACCTAACTTCAATGTCAAGAGTTCAGAACATCTGGATAGATATTTGAGTGCTGCATGAAAGAAGCATGTCAGATTCAAATGAAAAAGTAACAAGTGAGGGCAAGTTTGTATCTGAATTAGTGGCGATTTCAAACAACGCCTAACAGTATTTAGATGAAAAAGAATTCGGATTACCCACAACAGAGGTACTATACTCATAGACAAATTCATAAACTTACCTCTATCATTGATCCCGGAGCACTCAGTAAGATCAAGTTCCTCTAGTAGCAAACATCGGGATCCAAGATCATAAAAGCTCTTCTCAGTCACCATATCACATGACTCTAACTTCAGACAGATGAGGTGGGGGCAAGAGTCTGCTATAGCAGAGATAGCAACATCAGTGATGAATCGACAACATGTCAAGTTGAGAATTTTCAATTTACCACAGCCAGACACTAGCTGCATGATTCCCATGTTGGTGACTCCGATACATTTGCTTAAACCAATTTCCAACAGAGACTTGCAGCTGGTGCCAATGATCTGGAGGGCAAGGTCAGAAACTTGAACACCATCGATTCTAATCAAGGTCAAGTTCTTTAAATTCTTCAAGCACTCAACAAGGGATAATGAAAGCTCCTGTCAGAAATGTCTGAGGTTTGAGTATGTGCACAAAATTATATACAATGAAATACATTAACAAATATCAGACACAGCAATAAATTCATAATAAACTGACCAAGAAGCAATAGCCTGCATCTATCTGCGCAAGACTGCTATGTCCACTTACTATGGATGCCAAAGCAGACAAACTTACAAAATCACACCTTGATACATCAATTGCCTGCACTCCAGTGGAAAATACACAGTCAATATTAGAGAGAGAAAAGTGTGTGTTCTGCCCCATAAAGCATCCTTGGTTACTTTCATCAACTTCCAAACCATTTTTCAGCAGAATTCAGAAACTGGCAGCATAAATACATCACCTTAAGAAGCGGGCATCCTTTTTCAAGAAACCGCAGCCAACGTCATCAACAAAAGTGCAGCCAACCATGACCAAAAGCTCCAGCTTTGACAGAGAAGCAATTGATTGCAAGGATTCGCTTGTCACCTGCAAGAGGAGAGATCTCAGAATTATAAAATGTTCTGTGTATATTACTGACTAATCTAAGAATGCAACACAGAAGAGTCTCACCAACTCATTTAAATCATCCTGTTCTTTTGAATGGCAAACACCAATCCTATAAGTCAAGCAACGGATAAAGGTGTTCTTTCTCTCTATTTTCCAATGCACTCAAGCTTTGAAAATAA
>NW_026555756.1:0-50852 GCF_029017545.1 Prosopis cineraria | reverse complement strand
TAATTCTAAGTTCATTTAACCAATCAAATCGCAGGAGAGAGTTTTTTAAAAAGCAGAAACAAAATCGATTCCCTGAACTTTTTCCAAGTTGCAACCCAAAATAAACTAAAAAGATGATAATAAAAAATCACTTTACAAAATATTAAATAATAATAATTTAATCTTTAAAATATCATAATTCTCTTAAAATTTTAAAAAATTTTCTATTATAAATTAATTTATATAAATTACTAAATTAGTCTTGTTAAAAATAAATGATTCATAACTTTCCTTCTTATATTCAAAATTAAATCACTTGCTCTTCCATGCTTGACAATCATAGGTTGATTCTCCCCTGAAATTTTTGGAAATTTCACATTTCCACTTTAAGGACCCAATTATCACCCCAAATAAGAGTGTTCATAGGATAGGACGGGGTCAAAACACCCCTATCCTGTGTCTCGTCTCTGAAAAAGATTGAAATTGAAAGTTTGTCCCACATTCCGTCTCGTCTAAAAAGTTGTCTTGTTTGTTAGAAATTGAGATGAAATGGAAAGTTCCTCCACCAATATATCGAACATGTGAGAGAGAATGTTTGAATAATAATATTTATTAAAATTTTAAATCATATAATTTATTAAGTTTAAAATCAAAATAACTTGAGTACATACCTATAATAATTTAAATTTAATTATTGAATTGCATAAATTATAACTAAAGGGTATAAACACATTATGATAACATTATAAGTTATCTTTATATTATAAGAGCAAAAAACAAAAAAGCCAGGCAAAACATTAATATCATTGTTCTTCTTTTTTAATTGAGATATACTAAGCTAATTACTTTTTAAAAATAAAGCAATAAATACAATATAAACAAATTTATTAAATATATATATAAGAATAAATTATATTAATACAATTAATATATTATAAAGAAAGATATTACTTCTGTGTCATTAAAATTATCAATATAAAAAAATTTAGTTTTAAATAAAATTCCATATATTGTAATTATAATTGATACAATTAATATATGTATAAATTATACTAATATAATTAATATATTTAATGTATATTTTTAAAATAAAAAATAATATATATATATATATATATATATAAAATATTCAGACAAGATGGGATGTCACAAAGGCAATCTTGTGTCTCGTCTCATTTCTATTATTTTCAAGCCGAGAAAGACCCATTCCAATAATGAATAACAAATAAGAAAAAATGATAAATATAAGTTGAACACTCCTAACCCTGAATTTGGATAAATGTTCCAAGAAGAATGACAAATAATGACTTTATAAAAATATTAATTTTAAATTAGGACTTTTCAACATTGATTTTCTCAAATTTCAGTACTTTTTTAATCATATTTCAGTACCAAAGTTTCTAATTGCCCATAATTTTATAGCATTCTAAGATAAGTAGTTATTAATTAAGAAATGTGAGTTGTGAAATATATTTAGATTTTTTTGGTCAAAAATATTTTAAAAAATTATAGTATCCCATTTTGAATTAGACGACTGATTCTTTCTACCATAAAAAAATTTAAAGTGTCAAATAAAGTAAAAATAAAATATAAAAACAATGAAATTAAGTTCCAAGAAGACTAATTAATTAAAATTAAGTCTCAATCAATTTAAAGTACCTATAAAGTTTGTTGGTCCTTTAGTAATAATCTAACATCTCCAAGAAACTTGTAAATTCAACTCTCAATTTTGTAACTTTATTACGATGCATTTGCAACTTGTTTTTTAAATTTTAACACAGGTTGAAAAATAAACAATAAACAATAAACAATGAAGAAATAGAGGATATATTTATTTTATTGATAAATAAGCAATAGGTAAAGAATAAATAACAGACTTAATATTTTTAACATTAAATATGAAACATTTCTATTTTCTGTTAAAATTTAAAAGTAAGTATAAATTTATTATAACAAAATTGTAAAATTGGAAACCAACTTGTCAATTCTTGGAACTGCTAGACTAAATACTTTTTAATATTAAAAATGAACACTTGTATTCCTTATTAAAATTAAAAAATAAGTTGTAAAATTATCACAATAAAGTTGCAAAATAGGGAGACAAAATTTCAAATTCCTAAAACTATTAGACTTAATACTTTTTAACATTAAAGATGAACATTTGTGTTCTTTATTAAAATTTAAAAAATAAATTACAAATACATTATAATGAAATTGCAAAGTTAGGAGCCACACTTGCAAATTCTTGTTAAACTTAATACCACAAAGGACTAATGAATTTTGTTGACATTCTAAAATTAGTTAGCACTAACTTAAATTATTTATCTCTTGGAACTAAACTATCATTCTCCCTAAAATATATTAAAAGATATACTCAATTTCATTTGATCTAATAATGCTCAAATATAAAATAATCCAAATTTAATTTATGTACTATATTTAAGATCTGCGATGTAATAAGGTTTGTGTTGGATTATCGGCTTTGGTAATGAAAAACTAGACATTGAATCAAGAATGAAAATGTTTTTGTATAGGTTTTAAAAATAGAAATGAAATATTTTTAACAAAGAAAAAATAGAAGGAAAATCTGTATTTTTACTCTAAATTTACCATAAATTTCATTGTTCTAATTTTATAATATTTATTGAATATTGACTATGTATAATTAAAAATTAAAGAAAAGAAACTAAAATGGGTATTTGAAAAAATTTCTTTCGTCTGCCTTTTCCAAGTAACTCCTTTTTTCATCTGTTTTTGAAGTATTTTTTTTTAAAATATGCATTGCTAGGATGATTCTGGGAATATAAGGTCTCAAGATAAATCTTTGAAAATAATATGTTTAAGGAAGAATTTCTTTGCTCACCGCACAGGATGATATGCTAAGAGAAACATTATTTGTCTTCTTAAGGTTTCAGAGAGGGAAAATGAAATTAAAATCCTTCAAATTACATAAATGATAATCTAATTTTTTAAAATGACATAATTTTATTAAAATTTTTAGGAATTTTTGTGTTAATAAATTTTAAAGTGAAAAGACTGTTTGATCTTTATTAAAAATAACAAGCTCTAATCATAATTTTCACTTAAATAATAATAACTTTTATTTTATGAATCGTAAGAGTTGAATAAGCAATCACAATTTGTCAAGTGTAATTTCTATTATAGAAAAATAAGTTCTCAAAATAACAAGCCCCAATCATAATTTTTGCTTAAGAAATAATAACTTTTGTTTTGTAAATTACAAGAGGCAAAAAAAATAAACTATTGTTAAATGTAATTTCTATTATTAAAAAATAAGTTCTCAAAATAATAGTTTCAATCATAACTTTTATTTAAGGAATAACAACTTTTATTTAAAAAATTACAAAAATTTAACCTGAAATCACAATTTATCAATAAAAGTAAAATAGTTTTTCAATTTAAAATTTATTAACATAAAAATTTATAAAACTTCAATAAAATTGTGGTATTTTAAGGAACCAGTATGTTATTTATATGATTTTAAAAAGTTTTGTTATCATTTTCTCTTTTGGAAAAGTGTCAGCTTGTTATTTATATACTTTTAAAAAATTTTATTATCATTTTCTCTTTTAGAAAAGTGTCAGTTTCTGTAAAAGGAAAAAAATCTAGATGGCCACTTAATATCTTTCTTAATAGTCTATCATTGATGACTTTATCCTTGCAACCTTTATTTTCTTGTGTGTATACTTGAGATTGGTCCATTTTTAAAATTTAATGGTCGCTCAAGTTTCTGGGTACCTACCATCTTCACTGTGCCATAGCATAGGTAACGTTTCAAGAACTTTTCTTTTTCACTTTTTGTCATCTGCAAATGAATTCATTCATTCCAATCTCTTCTTCCTGCGATTCTCTTCCTAATTTCCAGACAACGTCTTCAGAGTCAAATCGAGAGAATGGCGAATTTGAATAGTTCTGAAAGATTCAAAACATTATTGTCTGTGTATCAATAGCTTTACCATTTTTCTTCATCGTAAGTCTCACTTACCAGGACGATGCCTTCCACTTCTTTAAGGGTTTTTCAAAGACCGTGATCAATGAAGGAACAACTCAAAACGTTACAACTTATGCCTTTAATGAAGCATCGAACGTCACGATTCAGTGCTTAGAAGAGACAGTTCACAATATTACAGTTCCTCAGGTAGCATTTTTTCATCCTATAGTTTGGTCCTGATATTGCCAAGAAACTCTGAATTCTGTGTATCAGGAGCTGAATTTAAGAATCTCTTTCTCGGATTTAGCAAAGCTAAGGTGTGAAAAAGCTCAAAAAGTTTCTATTCATCACGGACCGGAAGCCAGAGTTTCAGATACTGAACCACAAGCTGCAGGTAAGACCTTTGTTTACTGCTCTGGTTAATTGTCTTCTTTTTCATCGATTTTACTGATCTTTGTTCTGTAGTGCTTTCTGGTTGAAGTACCTTCAAGAGATATTTAACCACCAATTTTACAGTCCAAAATGGATTCCATCCACATGAGTTGTTCACTTTGATCATGCTTTAATATATGAAACTAACGGAACATTCAAGATTTATGAAGACAAGAACTTCGTTAGAACTGGGTTTGACAAATCTTTCTTGAGCCAACATTATAGAACTGGCTCTAATTGATTTTTGAATTTGAATCCTTTAGTATTAGATATTACTTTAGTATCACTAGGTCAAATCTTATTGTTTACATACTTCACACTCCACATTCTTTCAGTATTAAACCAAGTTAAAGCTCTTTTACATGATCATGATCTTTTCCCCTATATTTGCAGGTTCAAGAATTAATCAATCATTGTCACCTACTAGTGTTGCTAATGATGATGACAAGCTGCTTGAAGGGCTTCTAGCTTCTGGGTTTGATGAACAGTCATGCTTAAGTAGGTAACACTCCTGCTTATACCGTAAGGCCTTCCCTTATCAACCATCTCCATATCTCATATCGAAGCTCTGAAACTATGAGGATCTCCATACAAGATGTGGACTTGACGCCAAACCCTACAACAGAACTATAATTAAACTCATGAAATCACGTTATGTCATTGATATAGATACTGCACTTTGTAAATATCTTGTCTGGAGGGCTGCCAATGGCTTGGGAAATAGGATGATCAGCGTGGCTGCTTCATTTCTCTATGCTGTTCTCACAGAAGAGTCTTCCTTGTTGAATTCCACAGAGAAATGGTTGGTCTGTTCTGTGATCCGTATCCTGATTCATCTTAGTTACTGCCAGAGGAATTTTTCTCAAGTAATTCGTCGTAGAGATCTGCAGAAATATGAAAGCATGCTGAAGAATGACAAGGGAATGCCTTCTTCTCCTCCATTGATTATAGAGCTTGATCTAGAACTTGGTGGTAATGGGCATGGAACGTTCTTCCACTGTAATCATGGTCAAGATCTTCTTTCTAAAGTTCCTGTGGTGGTTTTGCGGTCAGATCAGTACTTTGTCCCTTCTCTTTACATGGTTCCATCTTTTGGTAAAGAGCTAAGCAAAATGTTCCCAGAAAAAGACTCTGTGTCCCTTTATTTAGGACACTACCTTTTTCATCCTTCAAACCAAGCATGCCGTATGATCACAAAGTTTTACAAGTCTCACTTGGCCAAAGCTGATCAGAAAATTGGCCTCCAAACAAGAGTATTCGATGTGAACACAACACCATATGAAACTGTTCTGGGTGAAATCTTAGCTTGTACTCTAAGCAATAACTTGTTACCTGAACTGAAAAAACCAAACATCATCAGTAACATCTGAGATGAAAAACCAGACTTCCTTGAAAGTTATTCTGGTGGCATCTTTGCATTCAGTGTACTCTGAGAAGCTGAAGGCTATGTATGTGGCAAAACCAACAGTGACAGGAGAGATTATAGAAGTAGTTCAGGCAAGTCATGAGGAACGTCAAGAGTTTGATAGTAATCTGCATAATATGAAGGCATTGACAGATATGTATCTGCTGAGTCTGTGTGATGAGTTGGTGACTAGCTCTGAGTCTACTTTTGGGTATGTGGCTCAAGGATTGGGAGGATTGAAGCCATGGATTCTTGGGAAGGAGGAAGAGATTGAAGGGGAGAGATATGTGCCTTGTGATAGAGACTTATCGATGGAGCTTGCTTTCATTTCCCTCCTTTAATTTGCATGGTTGCTTCTTGCTAGATAGTGCAGTTTTCAATTTGACTTATGAGTTTCCTCTTGGCCGGCACTGTAAAGATGTTACCAGGGTAGCGAAGCTGTTTGAGTGATTTTCTTTTCTTTTCTTTTTTCTTTTTTAAAAAAACGTCACTTTTTTTTTTTTAAGTTTCTTTCTTGTTGACATATTGGTTGCTTCTAATTTCTTCAAGGTATATTCTTATGAGTTCTTTTGAAACAATGTAAGAGCATATTCATTGATGCCCTTACTTATATGTGTCCATTTATTTATTTTATTTAGAATGAGGTGGAATTTTTTTTTTTTAATATGGCTATCTGATTAGGTCAATTTTGAGTATTGTTAAGTCCAATTGAGGTAACTCTCTTAAAGATATTTTTTATATTTACTAAATTTAAACTTAAGATCTTATGCTTAGGCAGATATAACTTTTTTTACTAGGACCTAATGCCTGCTAGTAGGTGGAATTTAGTTATCACACAATGCATTTATGTGAGCATATCTTATATGTTTTTTGGCACCCAATCTGAAGAGCATTTCTTGTGTTTGTATCATTCAGAACTTCAAAACCAAAGATCTTGCCATAAATTTTCGTGTACGATAATGTATAATTGAAATTTTATTTTAATTTTTGAAAAATTATATATTTCACTTTTATTAAAAAATGTAGGTAATTTCATTTAGTTTCATAAATTATTTATAATCCTTAAATGACAATGATGCTGATATTGTTACGGTAATAGTGAATAGTAAACTCTAACTGCATTCATGCTTTCATACTGCTTTAGCTGTACAGTGGTTTCTTGAGTTTCTTTCAGTAATATACAATGTATTTGTAAGTTTTTCACCCAAAAAGAAAAAGTCTCTGAAGGTTAAAAAAAAAAAAAATCTTGTTCCTCGGAGTGGTTTAATTTACAATGTTGTGATTAGAATAATCTATATGATTTCATGCCCTTTTGGTATTATATATGTAAGTTTTTTTTTTAATAGACCGTTCAATTATAAACTCTTCGCCGGAAATCCAATCGCATAAAATTTCAACATTATGAAGGAGGAATATTGAAAATTCTAATATCAAAATCATTAACAATCGCTTGATGAGCAAGGACTTTTGGAAATACCAGTATGATTCCAAGTGACTCAAATATCTCTAAAATAGTATGGAGAGTATTTGAAGTATTTAAATTATTTTAGAGATAACTTCCTCTTGTACATTCTAAAATTCTATTTGTAAATATCAAAGATATTTCTTATAGATATTTCTATAGAATATTCTAGAAATAAAATGTACACCATTTGATTGAATTAATCCCAATCATCTATTAAGAAGGTGTAAACTTTATGGAAGAAGGAGAGGTCTATAAATACCCCTTCACCTCTCATTTATAACAATTCAAGCAAACTAATAAAATTCTCAAATTTATTTATTCAAACTCTCTACTCTCTACTTGTATGACTAGCTTTCTTAAATTTTTTTGTCTACATTGTGAGTTTCAGTTGACTTAGTCATGATTAAGAGGTTAATCAAGTTAAAATTGGCACATTTCAAAGAAAAAGAAGTTCTTGAGCCCTGACAGCGTGGCAGTTCGTTGATTTATTTTCTTGAAAATGTGATCAATGAAAACCTGTCAATCTTGTAAAAGCATACTTCTAATTATGTTAATAATACTAATGAGAAGATGAATTTAATCATATTTATTCTACATGAGATAGATAATTTATAAAGAGTGGTGTCAACCTATTATGTATAAGTTAATATATTATGGGTTAATAATTTATTTGGTATTTTAACATTATTTTTATATAAGCGTTATGATCTCTTAAAACATTAAATTAATGGACTTGCCCCAAGCGCGGCGTAGAAAAGGACAAATATTTTTTAAGTAAATATTTTTTTTTTACAAAAAAAGAGTTTTGTCTTGTTTAATATATATATATATATATATATAATATTTAGTCTATATATTGAAAAATTTATATGTTTAGTCTTACATGCTTAAAATATTTGTTTTCAATTAAACCAAGACAAATGAATCCTTTATATATTAATTTTTTTTACAACAGACTTTTTTTATTAATATTATCAACACATTAAAATTTACTTATTTTAATTTAATGGGATAAAAGCCCATTAAGTATATAAGATGAAGTACTTAAGCTTGATCATATGTTTATATATATAAAGCATTTACATCACCATTTGATTTCGGATAGTTTCTAGTAGCTAGTAGGTTATTTTATATCTATTAGTGTTCTATGACTTTAACAATAGCGTTAAGGGGAATTTTTATTCTTGAATTTTTTGCATGGGACATGTGAGTGTTCTTAAACTTTTAAAATCTAACATCTCATGATTTTCTCATTCATGCATGGCTTGTTAACCGTTATCTGCTAATTTGGAAGCATTTTGTTGACTTTTTTTGGGCCATGCAAGGATGACCTAAATTAAGACTCAAATTATCACACTAATTATAATTAATCAAGGACTAATTCAAAAAGATTATCATATAAGAGATTAACCCAAACAAATCTTTAACATATATTTTCACAAACTATTTAAAATAAAGAGATCTCAAGTCTTGAAAATATTTTAAGAACTCATATCATTCAATTAAACCTGTGTGGAAGTATGAGACTTATTAATAATTAAGAAACACATTTCAAGATGGGAGGAAAACTCTCTCTTATTTCCTTTATGTGCCCTGCTCCAAATAGTGTATATATATATATATATATATTTACCAACATAACGCTTACCTACTCAAATTCTTTCATAATTGACAACAGGGGCTAAGGTCTCAATTACATTTATCATAATAATTATCACTTAATCATCATACTTCATGTATATCATCTATTTATCAACAGTTCATCACATGCATAAATTTTCCTGTTCATTCATATATAATTAATATTAACTATTCACCCTTAGACATCAAAAATATAAAAGGAGACTATAACAATATTTCGGTTCTCAAATCATATATATAATAACTATTTTTACTTGCTCGTGTATTTTGGCCAACTAATATAAACATAAGCATCAAATCACATCCTCAAGGGCCCAAAATACACTTCCATCTAACATAAAACCCATAATTCAAGCGAATCAAGAATATATTATCCTAGTTAACAATATCATAAGCTAAATAGACATATAAAAAAATAAAAAGGCCTACAGAAGTGTTTATTATCACTTGGTCTGATATTCCTTTCCTCTGTTCTTCCAAGATAAGTTGGCTCTTGTAATATGTTAAAAGAAAGGGGTGAATATAACCACTCAATAATCAATGTACATCTAAGTTACATAGATGCATAATAATTAATCATGAGTGCAAGTAGCTAATAAATTTATCAAGATAACCATGCAAACAATCATATCAAGATCATGTTAAGCATATTAACATGTAACTCATGTGAATAATTTTAACAATAAAGTCAAGTATAAAAGTAGCACGATTATCCATAAGTACTGAATGTTCGTATAAAATTTGCACAAGTGCCCATATGTATATTTTTCACATATTTACCATGTCTCATTTTTACAATTGTAATCGGAGTTTCAAACATAGCCATTAATCATTCAAATGGCATAACAATAATGAAATACATGATCAATCTCTTTCTTTTATCCTCTATTATTTCCTTTTACATGAAATCTATGGGCTAACAATCGAAAGGAATTATTCATGTGACGAGACTACCCAAGTCCTTAATCATATTTTGAGAGGTTATCGAGCTAAGATTATCTTACTCATTGATGAACATGATTTCCCCTAAATCATACATTATGGGTTGTCATACTCAAAACTAATTATATCTAAAACTCTAGGTAGGCGAATAGGGTTAAGTCTCTTAATAGGAACAATACTACAATACCCTACAAAGTGAGTAGTAGCTATAACCCTTAGGATTAACAATTAATAGCCAAGTACCATATAGATTTTACACAACCGCTAGCTCCTTTATTAAGGCAAACTTCGACCATATAATTATGCTCATGAGAAAATACATTTCAATAACTCTCATATATGTAATTCACAATTATCCCATGTATTATCAATTTTCTTACTCAACAAGCATAAAGAATAATCATATTTCAATCATCCTCATATATCAATTTTTATATTACCACATAAATTAATAATCATATTTCAATCATCCTCATATATCAATTTTTATATTACCACATAAATTACGTTAGTATCATAACATGCTCATATATAATTCGTCACCATGTATAATCCACAATTTATAATTAAAACTATGCATATCATCATCAACTCTCAATCTCATTACTCAAATCGTGTCACATTATTCCATAAAAGCATAAATTAATATTAATATTTTACATTACAAGCAAGTTTTTATATTCATTTCTTTTTCTGCACATATGAGCATCACATTCAAATTCTTTACATATATCATAATTAACTTTGTCACAAATCATAAAATCTCAACAAGGTCACATATGCATTACAAATAACAATTTTAAGTTTTGGTGCATTACAAACAACTATTTTAAGTTTTGGTTGGGGGGTGTGCGTATTCATTTGTTTCACAAACATAAATAATTAATTAGCTCGGTTACCTCAACTTTTGAAAGCTTAAAGGTTATCCCTTAAATCAATACTTTCAAAACTTGAATAGTGCTAAATGACAATTAATATACAATTAATCACATCACAAATGTGTCACTAATATTATTAATACAATTTTTACTCGTATTCTAATATTTAAGTATTTTTTTAAGATCTTAGTCTTAGCCTCTTGACTTTTAAAATCTAATTTTATATATTTAAACCTATTTACTTCATTCAATAACTTCCTTCACAATAATTTTATTAAAGTTTTGGCTAAAATTATTTTTTAAATAATTTTTTAATATTAAAATTTTTATTTTTATTCCATAAATTTACACGAAAAAATATTTAAAAATTATAAAGCTTAGTTTTAAATTTAGAATCATCATTCTATAGTCATAATAATCTATTTCTCATATCAAATAATTACTTAAACATAAACAAATTAACTTATATTTTTAGATTTAATAAAAAATATATCCATATGAGTCTAGTGTTTAACTCAAAAATCTTAAATTCAAATTCCATCAACAAAATAATATTTTAAAATATTTAATATACTACCAACAATCTTAACAATCATATTTATTTATCATAAACTCATCATCCTTTCAAACTTTAGATTTTCCATAACCATAAAATTAGAAACTCAAAAAAATGATTAAAAAAATGTTTATGACACTTACATATTATTTAAATATTTTAAATTTTATTCAAAATATCATATTATAGAGCCTTCAATCAAATTTTTTGTCTCGAGCGCGCACGCTCTGTTTCTGTTTTTCCCTTCTGTGAGGCCGAAGAGTGAATGAAAGAATGAAGAAGAGGAGTGGTGTATTTTTAATTTAAGCGTGGGTTCCACACTCACTTTCTTTCATATTTTTTTTTTACCTCTGTATGCACACACAAACACACACCAAACACACACACCAGCGGATTTCATCTGTTTTCCATCTTTTTTTTATTAATTTATATCTCTTTTCTTCTTTCTTTTTAATATTTTTATTTTTATTTTTTAAAAAATCATAACTTAAGATTTTATCTAACTTAGATTCAAATTATAACTTCTTAACTAAAATTATTTATTTCTGAATATTTCTCTAAAATTATTCATTTATTTTTTTATTAGCTTAAATTAATTTTGGGTTAAATTTTGAAATATTACAGGTCATGCGGCATTCAAGTTAGGATTTGTATGGTAACGTTTTTTTTTCAACTTTATGAAAGAAAATGATCCAAAAAGTCAAGTAAAGGTTATTTTGTGTTCCTAAGTGAACACTTCAAGCGCATAAATAAACCTATTTAATTTTGACCAGGCAACTTCTTCTACTTCGATGGCTTGTGGCCCAAAAAAAAATTCAAGCTAAGTAGATAATGGTAAACAATCGACACGTCAAATTTTTAAAATTTAAGGACAAACATGATCTAAAATTAAGTTTAAAATTTAAGTTCACTCCATGCAAAAAGTTGAAAAGCAAAAATACCTTTAACCCATAAAAATATTTTGACATTTTTTTCTTATAGAAATAAATTTCTTGTTTTGAAATAGGCAATCGCTTTTATTTTGAAATGCCAAGATAAATGGGGTATTTACAATAGATTAATAAAAACGATTTAAAAAAGTAAAATGTATAATTAAAATATAAATTAAAGCATATCAACCTACTCCTAAAACTTAGGGTTAATAAGTAACTTAAACCTCAAAATATTACATAAATAACATTTTAGACTTTAAACTTTTGAAATGTGTAAAAATTTTTTTTAACTTTTAAATTTCAAACATTTAAAACTTCATTGTTAGATTAGATAAAATGACTGTTACTTTTATAGTTGTGAGACTAAATTCATGCTAGTACGGAACTCATTTTGACCCTTAAAAATAACAACAATTTGCTTCAACTTAATGATGACATTTTAGGTATTTAGAATTTAAAAATTGAAGGAAATTTTTATACGTTTGAAGAGTTCAAAATTTGAAATACTATTTAGGCAATAGATTTAAGTTTGGGATATTCATTAACCTTAAAACTGCAATGCATTCATCGTGCCTACTAGCTGTATTCTTAAAAACAAAACTTTTCAATTTTATCAATAATTAAAAATTATAATAATTTAATTTTATTAATACTTAAATATTATTAATATACATTTTATTTAAAAAATTCAAAATAATTCTAACGATCAAAATACATCTCATATATATATATATATATGTTATTTTTTTCAAAAATTTGAAATTTAGTATTTTCTAAATATTATATGACAAAATCTTACACCCACATGATAAAATAAGTTCCTATAGCTTTTGTCATTTGTAATGTTAATCTTCTATTTTTAAATACATTTAGAGGGATATTGACGTGATACAAAAGATGTTAAAATACCAACTTGCCATTGACATTGTTAGTTTCGTGTTGAGCTGATAGATCGTTGTTGAGATAGAAATTTTGATCCGCTTGCCCCCAGTGATGTGGCCCAATAAGAAAACCCCAATTTATTGGGCCTGTCCACACATAGTCATCCATCAAGGTGTCAACTCATAGTCCCTTTTAATTTAGTGACCCCACATACTCTGACGGCGAAAAAGACTATCAGACAACATTGGAATAGTCAACGGCGGAAACGATCTGTGAGGTTAGACGAGGCGAGATTTCGACATTTCTGATTTCACGTCCTTGAGAGGCTGACAGAGGTTCAGCATTTCACATCATTTAATTTCATTCGTTTTTTTTTTTTTTTTACTTGGCCAGAATTTCATTCGTTTTTAAAACCCTTTAATTGAACTCGCCTCTTCTCTTTCGTTTTGGCTTCGTCCGTCCCGTCTATTCTTCACCTCTGTTTTACTTTGTTTGATTCTGAATCTATTGATTGTCGTTTCTGGTTTATATTGACAATAGAGTATAGTTTTTCTTCATATTTTTTCTCATATTTAGTATTTTCCTCATATTTTATAATAAATTATTTTTTATTAATTGATTTGAGATTTACAATAAATTTTAATAAATTCCCGAATGATATTTAACTTACGATTTATAATTGACTTTTTTAAATTTTTAATTGACATTATAAATAATCTCAAGTGTATATAGTAAATTTTTTTAAATAATTTATTTATATATTAAAAGAAAACAATCATAAATAATTAGTTTACGATTCACAATTGACTCTCATAGATTTGTAACTAATCTTATAAATAATTTCAAGTATATTTACTTGATTTTTTAAGTGATTTATTTGTATATTGATAAAAAAAATTGAGATTTAAAACTAACTTTTATATATTCTCAATTGATGTCACAAGTAATTTCAAGTGTAGCTAATAAATTTTTTAATTGAGTATTCACATTTTTTTAATTATTAGTAAAGACTATGGTCATTTATTGTGATTTTATGAGGCGTGAAGGGTACATAGATATTTAGAGGAATAACACTTAAGTCCCAAGAAAAAAATATTTTATTTAAGTAAAGTCTCAACAAATTTTAAAATGTAAAGTAAGTTCCTTAAGTTCTTAACTAATATTTTTATAATGTAACATGTTCCTAATTTTTTTAATAGAATATGTTTTTAATATTAAAAGTTGGGAACTCAAGTTGCATAGTCAACAAGACAAATATGCAAATTTGGGTGATAAAGTTGCAAGTTCCTAGAAATGTTTAAATAATAACATGTTATTTTTCAAATTTAATAATTAAAATTTATATTTTATATTAAAATTAAAAAGTGAGTTACAAATTCAAGATAATAAAATTGTAAATTTGAAAGATAAGATTGCATAATATTAAAATATCAAATTTGGGAGACAAATTTGTAATTTCATCACCTTGAATTAACAACTTCCTTTCACAATTTTAATAGATAATGCAAATCTTTATGATTAAATTTGAAAATTAACATGTTATTATTTGCATACTTTCAAGAATTTACAATTTTATTTTCCAAATTTGTAATTTTGTCTTGTTGAGTTTGTAACTTATTTTTCTAATTTTAAAACTGAGAACAAATTGCAGTATATACAAATATCAGTTAAGAACCCAAGAAACTTGCTTCATATTTTAAATTTTATTAGGACTTTACTTAAATAAAATGATCCTATTGAAAGTTAAGGGTCATTTTCCAAACTTGGCAGGTCATAACCTTTTGGCATGCAGTGAAGGACTTAGAAAAATTATTCAGTGGAGACCAGATTTATACCTAAAACAAATATTAATATTTTTAACAAATTAATTTTGAATTTTTATTAAATTATATTAAATATAAAAATTATTAAAAGTTAAATACTCCAACCACTTAAAAATATAAAACATTTTTTTAAGATAAGATGCTAAAAAAATAAGCCATTTGGGTCTTTAAATATGCAATTAATAATTTTTTTTTCAAAAATACCCTTATTCAAGGGGTGTAATTAATAAAGTTTCTAATTGATACATCTTATTAACTAAAGGTAAACATATTACCAAAAAAAATAAAGGTAAACATGAAAGTAGTGTATAATTTTAAAAATAATTAACTAACTTATTGGAAATATAACATGGTTAAAAGTAGAGAGAATGATAATTAAGTCTTAAAACACCAAATTAATATTAGTTAAGTTCATAACAAATTTTTTAAAAAAAGAAGTTAAAAATATTGATCCAAATTATTACGACTACAAAAGTTTCAATTGTAAATAAATATTTAAATATTAAATATAATTTTTAGATTTAACAAAAAATTTATTTGTAACTATTTGAATTAATATTTATAATTCATATTGTAAAAACTTTTATAGAGGACTTAACTGTCATTAATTTATTTTTTTGAAACATAACTATCATTCTCTCTTATTAGTACCTTATAATATTAAACTGATGAAGTACAACTAAAAAGTTATGTATAAAACATAAAATTATAATATTAAAAACTTTTTTTGTGATAAAATTTACAATTTAAACTATCAAAGAAAATTATTTTCTAAATTATTCCTCCATTCTTTTTAAATCTTTTTATTGAAAATTATAACATATAAATAATATTTTAGTCAAATAAATTTTTTAGAAAATAAGTAACTTTTTTCATGAGAACACATAAACTTTCTTTTGGTTTTTTTTTTTTTGGAGGAGACAAGGGCAATCAAATTTTTTAAATGAGGAGAAATGAAGTATTGAGAATCACTACCCGCAATATTTTTTTGGCATTTGAGGGCAATGGCTTCTATCATACACATGGACAGGTCCCATGTTTCACGTGCAATAAGCATATGTGGTCCCCTGTTTTAGAGAATGACTCGGCTGTTGTTTGTTCATGTCCAATTTCATAAGATGATTCATTCTCATGCTCCGTACCAGGAAACTGAGTTTTTCTTCGTGTATTGTTAACGCTACACAAAGAGTTGGATAAGGCTGAATTTTAATCTAATCTAAAGTTTATTCTCTTTCATAACAATAATTAGGTTAGCCAACTTATAAGGCGTAATTTGATTTGGTCTAAATGTAGCCCAAAAATTAATATAACTAAATTTGATTCGTAGAACTATTAAACTGGTCCTGGTAATTTAGTGTTCATTTAACTTTTTTTTTTGTATGGGAAGTAATAATTCATTTCATTTTGATAAACTTAATTAAAATAATAAAAATACTTATAATTATAAAAAATCCATAACAATTTTTAACAACAATAAAAAAAATCAGTTACAATCCAAATAATTTAAATTCATAACTTCAACAGTAACGATAACAACATTATTCAACAAATGTCAGCAACTTGTCTAATATACATTACAATAACAATTTAGCAATAAAATAAATTAAAATTATATTAAATAGAGCGAAATGTGAATGAAGGAAACACTGAATTCAAACTTCAAGCTATTTAAATATATTAAAAATAATTAAAATTATATCAAAATAATTTCATATGATAGGATTAAATGATTTAAGAGCTTGGTCTCCTATCTAGTCTAATCTAAGAAATTAGTCTGATCTTTTTAATCTCTTTAATCTTTTGGAGAAATTTTTTTTACTGGATCGAACTTGTTCGGGTTAGACTAAATTGGATAGGACAATTAGATTTTTGCATAGCCTTATATATTATCATATAAATACTTTTTTTTTAATAAGAAGCAATTATATTAACATAATAAAACCAAAATACAAACACAAAGGTTCAAAGCTTAATAGGAAAAGCAAAAGTAGAAAAAAGATGGTTTGTGGTTAGTATAACTATAACCACACTTTTAAAAAAAATATATGAGAAAACTGTTGGATTATCTCTTTTATGTCTTGGTAAATTGTACTTTGGCCTTAAAAAGAAATAAATTTTCTTTGTTGAGCTTAAGCACCAAGTCACCAAGCTGGATAGAGGAATCCCAATAATTTTGTCAAATGCTATTGATACTATTGAGTAATTCACTTTTGGTGGATCAGGCTCAATATACCTATAGGATCTTTATCGGAATATAGAGAAGATTTGGGCTAAAAAATGTAATATGCTTTGGGTCAAATGTAAAAATTTTCCTTAATGATTTAAAACTTCAGAGGAGGGAACAGTTTTAACTTACGCATGCACGACCGAAACCCACAATTGATGTGGGTGGTTTTATACAACAAGATAACTTTCAAGTCAAAAAAATGATTGATTGTGAATTTCTCTCAGTTTGTTCTTTCTCTCAACCTTTCAAGTGTATTTGTTGTGAGTCACAATTGAGTTCAGTTTGTAAATCCATTCTCACATATGGTATAGCACTCGACCAACACAATGGATATACTTTTCTCTTCAGCATCTCACATACAAAGGCGAACGCTTGGAAGACAGACTGCCAAGAAGATGTTAGGCTATCAAATCAGATCCATAAAGGATGAAATTCTAAAATTCTATGCCATTGAAGGAAATATTCACTGAACAATGTGGTTTCTTCATTTTTTTTTAAACTTACATATGTGAATTTCTCAGTGGCAATTGATGCAATGATGTTCCAATCCCCCTGTCATTTGGAAGATCTTTGTTATGTATTCAATGACTTGAAAGATTTAATCTATTAACCTACATCCAATTACAAGTAAATCTAATAAAAAATAAATATTGCTTAAAATCCTGAATGAAACATTCAGCTAGATATATCATCATATATGTATGTGTACAAAACAGAAGGAAGAACGGATAGGGATAAAAATATAATTAATTTAAAGAGGAATGGGATGTATAACTTATATCATGCTTGTATCATATACTTCTGGCGTAAATGAATCCACATATAAGCTTGTATTGTTTATTAATTAAAAAAGGGAGAAAATCGCTGCTTGTTCAAACAAAACCTTATGCTTGTATTCTTTATTAATTAAAAATAAATACTCTTTATTAATTAAATAAAAAGGAGAAAAATTGCTGCTTGTAGCAAGGATAACAATTGCCGCTTTCTAGTGGCATTCTCTTCACTATTCAACACCTCAACATCCAAATTAACACTATTAGTAACATATTAACAAATTTAATATCATTAATACCATCTCAACATTAAAGGAACTAACTTTACAAACGAATGAAAAAAAGTAAAAAAAAAAAAACTTGTATCAAAACTGTTTAATATAGAGATTAAAAATTATATTTTTCCTTTATTTATACATTATCATTTATCAAGAATATGCTGCCTCTTTCTTGTTTATTTATATAGTTTTCTACTAATAAAAATATGGTTTTTATTTTCATTTTTCTTCCTAAACTTAATTTCTCATTTTAAGACTTTTGATTAAAAAAAAACCATGTGGATATTTCGAAGAGGTAGATATGTTTTAAAATTTCAAGATATTATGTGCATCTCTTTTATTATCAAATTGAAATGGAATTATATTTATAATAAAAAAATAAAATTAATATGTATAATACTTATTCAAGATGGGACAAGAGGTCTTGATATTTGAAGTCCCCAGTAAAATTTTGTGATGTTTTAAACTTTTTTTTAAATGTGGGTCTTAAATTTTTAAGATCAAAACTAAAAGCATCTTCAAAATTATTTTATAAATTAAAAATGATAGAAATATAACAATATGAATCTTCTTAATTTTTAAAGAAAATATCTATAACAATGCAGTCAAATATACACACATTAAATCTTAGTACAAAATGAACTAAGTTTTAAGAGAATAATTAATATTAATATGTCATATATCTTGGCTAATTTTTTTTTTGGGCCAACTGAAAAAAAAATTCAATTTTCCTACTATCAACCTTCAAATATTTTAAGCTTATTTGAGTTAACTCATCAGACTTAACTCAAATTATCAGCTCTCAAGAGCATAATTTATTTTTAATTTATGATGAGGTTTTATATGTAAATCCAATAATCAAAGAGAAGAAATCTCCTGAGAAAACTACAGTAACCGAGTCCCTTTAATAATAACACAATTTTAAATTAAAGTAAAATAAATAATTAATGGGAGGGAGCATAGACTACTGGGAACATAATTTATCTTCATATTATAGGATTGTACTTGCAAATAAAATGTCTAAGAGAACTCTTAATTGAAAAAAAAAAAGTAGAGTAACTCTAACAAGTCACTGTAAAAATTGTCATAAAATCGAATAAACTATTATATATATACTACTGACGTATTTTTCAGTTTATCATCAACAAAATTAACCATTAATATATTCTAATTCTATCTGTTACATATTCACAAAATAAAATAATCAATAAATTTATTAAAATTTAAATTTGAGTGCAATCTTATTAAATTTAATTTAACAAATATTTATGTAATTTAAAGTCAATTAATGCATGGAATATGAGTTGATTATTTTTCGGATTTTATAAATTGAAGGAGAAATTAAAATTGAAGGAAAAATCAATGGTATATCTGGAACTTGATATTTTGGAAGGATAATCAGATATTAGTGTAAAAATAATGATTATTGTACATCCTAGAAATAGTTTCACCATAAATTATGTTAAATAATTTCATCATGAATTATTGCAAGAAGTCATGATATATTGCAAAATCATTGTCATTATGTAAATGATATTCTGACCAAAAAATGTAAATGATATTGCAATAACACCGCAAAATATATCTTCGTCTGACGTTATATATAGATAATAGATGAGTCATAGATAATTTATAATAATTTATATTTTAAATTGGTGACAGTGATTATATTTTTGAATGTTTCATGCGCACATACATAATTTGGAATCGAAAATTTCTGTATTTGCAGTGAGAATTTGATTCCCTGACTAGTTGGGAAAATTCTGATTCTCTGTAAACGATTAAGGAAACATATCATACCATTCATTAAATCATTACCACTTTATACATATGTACATACATCTTTCCCATTCACTTGGTGAAATATTTATTTAAGTGTCATATCTTTTAATGAAATTATTTAATTTTTATATGCCTTCGTTAAAATTTTAATTTTTTTCGATAAACAGTTTAAATTGTTACTTTAAATTTATGATGTTTTTTTGTTAATTTCAATTTTTATTTTAAAACATGATTAAATGACTAAGTGGACTTGTAATTTTTTTAAAAAAATTGCAAAGAGAAAATAGCTTTTTCTCCCGCACGCACGCCGCACGCACTTCAGCAGAAGTCGGGTGCCTTCGGGACATCCGATAAAGTTCAGATATCAGAACCCCTTGTTAAGATCGTTTCAAATTTATGAAAAGGTAAATTAATTATTCAAAAAAATATAGAATAATACTAGCCAATAATAAATAATAAATAATAAATAACCATTATTCAAACTAGCAATCCTGACTTATTCTTTATATATATATATATATAAATATATAAATATAATATGCATTTAAAACATAAGAGAAGATTCTACCCAAAAAAAAAAAAAACATAACAGAAGATTGTTAATTAGTATAGAAGCAAAATTATTCACATGAAATTTATGTACCAAATCTTCAATCATAAAAAATTGTAATGAATATTATATATTTACAGTATGATCTTTTAAGTAATAAGCTGATTAAAATATACACAACTTTTTTTTATTAATATAGTTGTATATGACTTCTCTCATATTTAAATATTTACAATTAATTTTCTTAATCTTTTATTTTTTTAAAATCCCCTATTGCTAATGAATATGTTATTTTATTAATAAAGTTTTCCATATCATATTAATGAGATACACCTGGCACCTAATATGGAAAAATATTTTAGGCTAAAATAAACACTTAATCTTTTAACTTTACATAAGATTTTATTGTAGTTTCTTAACTTCATAAAGTATTTTTTAATCCTTTAACTTTAGTACTGTTAGTTTTATTCTAATAAATTTTACATTAAACTTTAAAATATTGAATTTTTTTTTAAATGTTGACATTTTACATTTAATTTTTTTAAATAATAATGATTGATATAAAAAACAATCATTTAAAACTAATGTTAGAGTTAAATGACTAAAAAGATATTTTATAAAATTAAGAGATCAAATTAAACCTTTATATAAAGTTAGAAAACTAAAAGTGTACTTTAGTCAATATTTTAATTATTTTTTCCCAATTTAAGGAAAAGTCAAATGAATAAAAATGTATCTTTTAAAACAAGAAAAAAATGCACAGAAAAAATATAGATAAAATCTTTATAAAATCATTATTAACTTACATATATAGGATACCACATAAGTTGTTACATGTCTTATATATATATATATATGATATGACAACTTGTGTTTGTAAGATAACTAAGAAATAATGATAGGAGATTTTGTGATAAAAAAAATAAAATGTTAGGGATTTTAATTTTAAATGGATTAATGAGCATCTTAAATTTTAAATTATTGCACGAATAATATTATGGATCTTAAAATTCTAAAATATGTAAAAACTCTTCTTAACATCTAAATTTCAAGCATTTGAAACTTTACTGTTAAGTTGAAAAAAATAACTGTTACTTTTATAGTTATTATAGTTGTGGAGCCCAATCGCATATTGAAGTGACACTCATCTTGACCTTTAAAAATAACGATCATTTTCTCCAACCTAATAGTTGAGTTTTAGGTGCTCAAAAAAATAAAATGTTAGGGATATTAATTTTAAATGGGTTAACGAGCATCTTAATCCTAAATTATTGCACGAATATTATTTTGAATTTTGAACTTCTGAAATGTGTAAAAACTTTTTTGAATTTTTAAATTTTAAGTATTTGAAATTTCATTGTTAAGTTGAAAAAAACAACCGTGACTTTTGTAGTTTTTATAGTTGTGGGGCCCAATTGTATACTAAGTAATACTCATTTTAACTTTAAAAATAATAGCCGTTTTTTCTAACTTAAAATTTGGATTTCAGGTGCTTAAAATTTAAAAGTTGAGAAGAGTTTTCATATATTTTAAGAGTTCAGGAACTAAAATATTATTTGTGTAATAATTTAATGTCTAGAATTTTCATTAACCTATTTTAAATTTTTAAAAGTGACCAGGATTTTGTGCAGCTGACCAAAATTTGAGGGAAGTTTTGTATATTCTAACCTAAAATATGTTACATCCTCGTGGTCCCGAATGTGGCTGCGCCACTGATTATTATATGCCGTAGGTTGTTCCTTTTTTGAAGGATGGGAAGTCGGCAGTTTGTTTCCTTGTTGCAGATGTGCAGTATGCATGCTCTTTTGTTCTTATCGGATAAATGTTTTTTTATTTTTTAAGTTTTGCTTCAATTTTGGACTCTGATTGGCTATGTGCCTTGTTGTAATGTCAAAGGGGTTTGGTTTGATTTCTGCCATTAAAACTCAGCTTCAGCAGAAGAAGAAGCCACCATGGACAACAACAAGAAGATGGTGGGGATGAGCTTCAACAGATTCACGACATGCTCTGCTTTGTTTGCCATGGCTTTCTCTTTACTGCTCATAATTACATTATTAATGTATCAGAACTCTACGTTCTATCTTTCTGATTCTGAGGGCTTCTCAAAAGATAACATCCTAGGAAGAAGACGACCTTATAACGTCACCACCAAGGACTTAGGATTGACAGCAAGAGCAACCAATACATCAGATATTAATGTGGAACCTCCTCAGAGGTACTTACAATTCCTATTTTCTTCTTCTTTTTTCTCTCACGATTTGATCCAAGCTCACACTCTTTAGTCTTTATCCTTAATGACCTTGGAAAAGTCAAGGCTTTCCCAGGAAATTCTCAATATTACAGAAACAGAAGATAGAGCTCAGAATCTTACGGAGTCAAATGAAGGTACTGACTTTGTTACAAAAAAGAAAAAAATTAAAAAAAATAAAAAAATTATTTAATCTTTATATTTTAACTCAATTGTAATTCATTTCCTTAATTTGAATAATTCAACTCAATTATAACTTTATTCATAAACATTAACTCAAAGTAACTTGTAGTTTTAGTTATTTAAAACATTAGTTCTTAAACTTTAATAATAACTTTATTCTTGATAATTTTATTTTATAAAATATAAGAACCAACATTTTAATATATAGATAAAACTATAGGGATTTAATCAAATAAAAATTATTGAGAATTTAGTTACAATCAATCAAAGTTTAAGAATTGAGTTTATTCTAATAGAGTGAAAAGTATAGGATTAAATGATTTATTTTCTAATTTTTTGGTAGTCAGAGTTTCCATCCTCTGCTTGCTAACTCTTTTATAGTTTCTTCAAAATTGATAGGACTGGAAATTTCTTCATGCTCAAGATTCACAAACGATTCCATCTCACCTGTAAAAAGTGTCACTCAGCAACTTTATGATGGACTTCTAGCTTCTGGTTTTGATGAACCATCATGCATAAGCAGGTTTCAGTCTCATTTGTATCGAAAATCTTCTCCACACAAACCCTCTTCATATCTCATCTCCAAACTACGAAATTATGAAGAAATTCACAGAAAATGTGGACCTGGGACCAGATATTACTACAAAACCATGAAAAAGCTTGTGAAGTCTAAGAAAAACAACGTTGATACCACGCGTAAGTACCTTGTTTGGACACCTGCAATTGGCTTAGGTAACAGAATCATAAGCATGGCTGCTTCATTTGTTTATGCTGTACTCACACACAGAGTCCTACTTGTGAAATTTGAAAATGACATGATGGGTTTGTTCTGTGAGCCATTTCTGAATTCAACTTGGGTATTTTCAAAAGATCCTCCTTTTTGGAATCCTAAGCATGTTGAAACATATGAAAACATGTTGGCTAAGAACAGTTCACCATCAGTTCTATATCTGAATCTCCAACACACCAGAGATGATCCTGAGAAGTTTTTCCACTGTGATCATAATCAAAAGCTTGTTCAAAAAGTCCCCCTTTTGATTTTGCGAACAGACCAGTACTTTGTCCCTTCTCTGTTCATGATCCCATCCTTTAACCTTGAGATTGCACAAATGTTTCCAGAGAGAGACACTGTGTTTCACCATGTAGGAAATTACCTTTTTCACCCTTCAAATGAGGCTTGGGGACAAATAAGCAGATTCTACGATGCATACTTAGCAAAAGCAGATGAGAAAATTGGCCTTCAAATTAGACTGTTCACTCCTGATTCCACCCCACATAAAGCAGTCATGGACCTACTCTTAAGTTGCACATTGCAGCACAAGTTGCTCCCGGAATTAGACAAGAAAAATTCGGTAGCTTCAACTTCGACCCATGAAGACCCAAGTTTAAAGGTTGTTCTAGTTGCATCTCTATTTCCTGAATTTGGTGAGAAATTGAGAATTATGTATTTGACGGAACCAACCATTACAGGAGAAGTGATAGGAGTATATCAACCAAGTCATGGAGGGTATCAAAAGTTTCGTAACAATTTGCATAACATGAAGGCATGGATTGATATGTACCTTTTGAGTCTTTGTGATGTGTTGGTGACTACCTCTGCGTCTACTTTTGGGTATGTGGCTCAAGGTTTGGGAGGAATGAAGCCATGGCATCTTTATAGGCTAGTCGGAAATAGGACTCTTCATCCTAATCCACCTGGTCAAAGGGACTTCTCTATGGAGCCTTGTTATCAGATTCCTCCTAAGCGTAATTGTGAAGGAAAGGCTATCAAAGATTTTAGTTCCTCTTTCCCTTACATGAGGTCATGTTTGGATTATTCCTCCGGAGTAAAGTTGGTTAATGTTTCTGTGTAGTTAGTTAGTTAGTTATGACTATTCAACAAACCTTTTGCTGTGCTCATTTTATCTCAGTTGGACCTAGTCAATATATATATATATATATATATTGCATAGCTTAAGTTTTTACTAGTGGATTCTTTTTTTTTCCCCCATTTTGGATAAAATAATGTTTAGGAGAGTTGAGTTTTGAAAATTTATTAGAGTTATAACATGTCTCTGAGCTCATGAGTGCTTACATATCATTTAACAACAATGTCCTTATATCATGTTATAGGTCAAATTCTTACTAACTTAGAATCTATTTGGGTAATTTATTTTTAATTTTTAGAAAATACTTTTGCAACTTTTTAATAGCCAAAAGTGTTTAGATACCAAATTTGGGTACAATCATGTTCAAAAAGTCCATTTGAAAAGCCTCTAAAAGTGGATTTGCTTAGTGTAAAATATTTGTTGATTTTATAACTGACTTTTGATTTTACCATGCCACCGCTAATGTTAGTTGCTTTTATTAATGTATATTGAATTATTTATATATTTTTGTCCAATATATCAAATTTTATATTTTATATTTTTATTAACAAATCAAATTTTATGTTATATAAACTATTTTTATTGGTAATTAAGAATATACTTAATATGGTATTCTTGGAATATTGTCTCTCTTTATATATATGTCTTCTTCTTGAAGATAATTCTATTTGAAATATGATCGAGTATTAAATATGAACATATCTTTTAATAAAAAATCAAACATTATTTTGGTTATGTGATGAGCTAGCCTATTTCTCTAAACTCAACCAATGTTGATGAATGATCACTTCTTTTCTTATTATAACCTTAGCATCTCTGAGGATTTTGGACGCTCTTAAACTTTGTTTAAAAATTATAAGTTTTACTTGTAAGTTTTCTTGTCAGTTCAAATCAAATACATATTTATTAATTTTTAATGTGATTTTATTGAACTCAGGTTACACATTCAGGTTGTTAACAAAAAGTCAAATCCAGCAAAGCGTCTGAGCAGATTCCACCGTTTATGACAATTGGCTAAATTCTTGTTTAATTTATTATATTTTACACCACACACAAAATCCGCATGTATAAACTCTTAAATGGTCTATTTAATATAAAAAAAATCTTATATACTTAACTTTGTATATATTATAACTTGTTCTTAATTAAATCAAAATATTTAAATTTTGTATAGATTATTTATTTTATAATAAATTTTGTCATTAGTTTTGTTAAAACATTAATTAAGATTTACTTATCATAATTTGATTAAATATAAATACAGTAAGCATACAACGTTAAGTACATAAATTTGACTTTTTAATGTAAACACTTGATAGCCAGTAAATACAATAAACCTAAGTATTTTCTTGTAAGAAACAAGAATAGTAGTTCCAAAAGTAACTCATAATAAATAATCCCTCCATTTCAACATATAAAGTCTACAAATAAGTGGGCTTGACTCATATGAGCTCAAGCTTAAAAACTTAGTTATTTTAATATCAATCAATTTTTTAAACTTGAATCTTATTGATTAGGTTTAGAGCTTGGTTTGATATGATAGCCCGCTTTTTATTTTTCAAATTTTCTTAATTTTTTAAAATTTAATTTGTCATTTTTATATTATATTCATGTTTTAAAGTGCAAATTAAAATCTTCTAAAATTTAAAATGAAACAAATATAATTTTAAAGCACAAAAACATATAAGTATAAATTTAATCCAAACATATTTTTAACCAAAAAAAAAATCCAAACATAAAATATCATTATTTTTTAAGGTTAAAAATATGGGTTTAAACGAAAGTAGCCTGAATCCAATTTTTTTTTTAGAGCTTAAAAGAGTTTGGCTTTTACCCGTGATATAAAAATATCTTAATTTTTAAAGCCTAAATTTGAAAAAAAAAAAAAAACAAAGGCTTAAACAGGTAGCTCGATCAGCCTGTCTTATGTTCCTAGTTCTAACAATTTGTAAAGGTTTTTTTTTTTTAGAAAAATTACACATATTAACGTAGTTAATTAAATATAGTTTTATGATCTTAATTTTTCTATCAACTTTCAAAACTACCTTTCATCATAAGGGAGAGAGGAAAATAATTTTATTTAAGGAATGAAATATAAAGAAATAATATGATGTTTAATGAGGACCTTATAAGAATATTAATATCAAATTAAAATTTTTTAATATTGACATTTTTAAATTTTAATATCCCTTCTATCATGTTTCAGTAATAAAATTTTTAATTTAATATTAATATTTTTATAAGGTTTTTATTTATCATTCTCCCTTGATTATATGCAACAATGACTATTAGGTTGATTTTTTTTTTTTTACCAGCAAAGGATGCATTGCGTAAAAAAAAAAAAAAAAGGCAAACTCCAAGTAAAAACAATCAACAACAGGAAGCAAAGACTGAAGACAGTAAAAAAACAAAAAAACATTAAACTAAAGCCAAAGTCGAATCAACCTATTCCTTCTCGATTTGCCTCACTAAACAAATTTTTTATATGATGTTTTATTTTTTAAACAAAATAATAATTTTTGGAAGTATTTATGATATTTTTTAATTATTCTGAATTAAATGATACTATTATTATATTAGGGAAAAATAAAGGGTTAATTAAAATATCATTTAGTTCAAACTTTTTAATTTTAAATATAATTATTAGAATTTATCAATTTTTTTTAAATTGTATGAGTTGGTTAAAGTTTACTTTTATTTAAAAACTGAGGGAGTAGCTATTAGCCAATATGTTATTTTATATCTACTATTGTTTTAATTATTATGAGGGCAATTTGACCATCGTATGTAGAAAAAAAATTACCAATATGCTACACTTTTAAAATTATTTTCTTGAATACTATTTCTACTGTTAAAAAATATAAGATATTTTTAATTTTTTAAGATATAATCATTATTTTTTTCAAAAGTACCCCTATTAAATAAATCACTTTATATATATATATATATATATTTTAGGGTATAACATTATATTAAATAGGGATAAATATGAAAAAATAATGTTAATTTAAAGACAAGTAACTACTTTATTTGGGAATAATATTTGGTTAAAAACATATTATATTTTTAAACGGAGAAAGTATAAATTTAAAACTTGATTTCAATTAGATCGAGTTTCAAATTTTTTTAAACATAAAAGTACAAAACTTGATCTCTATCAAACTGGGTTCAGTACTTGTGCTTAAAAAAAAAAATTTGATGTGACAGACATGCTAGGTTATTTGTATTGCCTACCACCACCCTACCTTAATAGATGATTGCACTCTATAGTTTTTAGAAATGGAAAAGAGGTGAGTCTGGCTCATATGGACTACACCCTTAAGAACTCAAGCTATAAGCCAGATTACTCCATAATCTATTATTTTCTGAAACCTAACTTTTATTCAAAGAGCCCAAAATTGAGCCTATAAGCTTGCTTTTATTATTTTTAATTTTTAAAAATTAAAATATTTCATATTTTTTTAAAATACAAGGTATAATATTCATTAAAATAACGAGCATAAAAGGGCTACCCTAATCGTAGCCTTTTTTTTAGGGCTTATCAGGCTCGAGCTTCAAAACTCAATTTTTTTAAAAATATATAATTTTTTAAATCCAAACCCTTATAAAAACATGTTTAAATAGCGGCTCGTCAAGTTCAACTCGTATTCACGACTTTAATAGGTTTCCTTTCCTTCACCGTGGGTTGCCCCTCCCCTTCTCTTGCATGGATTGAGTTTCCTTCAAAATGAAAGAAAGGAAACCTATTATAGTTAGGAATAAGAGCCCCTCCCCCCTCCTCTTGTGTGGACCAAGTTCTCTTCAAAATGAAGGGAAGGAAACCTATTAAAGTCAAAGATAAAAGCTAAGCTTGGCAGGCTGCCATTTAAACTCATTTTCATAAGAGATTTAGCTTGAAAAATTACATTTTTATAGGAAAATTGAATTTTGAAGTGGCCAAGGTTAGGGTGGCCCTTTTGGCCCATTTTATTTTGGTGAGCAAACATTAAACTTGTATTTTTAAAAAATATAAAATATTATAATTGAAAATTTTAATTTTTTAAAATTAAAAATAAAAAAATAAAAGCAGACTTATGAGCTTAGTTTTGAGCCCTTTAAATAAAAGTTGAGTTTTAAAAAATGATGAATTATAGGATAATCAAACTTATGAGCTTGAGCTATTAAGGGTTGAGCCTATATGAATGAGATTGGCCTATTTCTCATATCTAGAAACTACAGAGTGCAATAATCTATTAGGGTGGGATAGTGGTAAACAATACTATAAGGTGTGACAGGCTATGTACTATAAGGTGTGACATGCTATGGACTATATGGCGTGACACCATAGCCTGTCATGTCTGTCATATCAAGTTTTTTTATAAGAAAAAGTAGAAGTATTGAATTCCTAGAAACTACAGAGTGCAATAATCTATTAGGGTGGGATAGTGGTAAACAATACTATAGGGTGTGACAGGCTATGTACTATAAGGTGTGACATGCTATGGACTATATGGCGTGACACCATAGCCTGTCATGTCTGTCATATCAAGTTTTTTTATAAGAAAAAGTAGAAGTATTGAATTCGATTTGATAAAGGTTAAGGTTTGTCATGTTTAAAAAAAAAATTTAAAACTCGAACTGATTCAAACTAACTTTTAAATTTGTAATATTTGGAAAAATAATTTTAAAAATATAGTATATTAGTAATTTTTTTATAGCATCGTGGTCAAATTGCCATTTATGAGTCCAAAAATATTTTGAATTTATTTTCTTACAGAAATAAATTTCTTGTTTTGGGCTCGACAATCTCAAGCCATCGTTGAAGATTACAATGCATTCGTCCTGCTTAATGGCTGTGTTCTTAAAACCAAAACTTTTTAATCCCTTTCTTTTAAGTATTTTATAATTTATAACACAGTCTAATTTTTTTTTATAAATCAAATCTGGTAAAAAATCTCTGGTGATAATAACATGATAATATTTGTAAGATTTGGATTTAGATTCAATGAATGCTCTAAATATGCTCATTTAAAAAATGTTTTAATTACAATTATTTAATTTCATCAATACTTAAAAATTATTAAGATGCATTTTCTTTCAAAAATTTAAAATAATTCTCACAATCAAAACACTCATTTTCATATGCTCTCCACTCCAAAAATTCAAAATTTGGTACTTTCTAAGTATCACATATATGATAAAATTTTTGATAACTGTTCGATTAAATTAAAAAATTATTATTGTATCATGTGAAGTACTTATTAAATGAATGTACTTAATTCACTTATCAAATTTAAATTCATGTGATTTATCCTTTTATCGTAATCTTCGAGAATCCCAAGATTAAAAGAATGTAATAACCCCCCTTCCACCCAAACATTTTTAGAAAAAATGAGTCAAAAATAATTTGGAATAACTTATATTTTAAATTGGTTACAGCGATTTCTGGATGTTTCAAGTGTATGTACATAATGTTCGAAATTTCTGCATTTACAGAGAGACTTTGATTCCCCTACTAGTGCTCATTCGGGAAACTTCTAGTGTCCGGAAACGTTTGAGGAAACATATCATTTGTTCATTATTACCATCCTATGTATGTATATGCATCTGTTTCTCTATAGACTAGTTGAATATTTTCAGAGCTGTTGAAGACAGCCTGTCTTTTACTGTAAGGTATTATTTTTTCTCTTTTTTTTTTTTTAACTCATAGGCATTGTTTGATTACTAGAAAAAAATAAAATAAAATAGATTAAAATAAGATTATAATAAAATTAATAATTTCAATCAAGCTCGACAGGCTAGTTTGAATAAATTCAAATAAAATTAAGGCCAAGCTTAACACTTTAAAAAAAATCAATATTTTGGGCTTATTCAAGTTAACCAAATAAACCAAATACCCAAATAAAAAATTATTTTTTTTAAAATGTATAAAATATAATAAATATTAATTAATTCTTTAAGTTTTAAATCATTTTATACTAAAATATCATATATTTAAGTGCATTATTATAGATTTTTTTTAAAAAAATATTTATATTGTAATATTTTATTTTTTAATCTATAAAATATCTCAAAATAATATTTAAATTATATTTTAATATTAATTTTATATTTTAAGACCCACATATTTTTTAAAAAAATTTGAGTAAAAATATATTTCTATATTTTATATAAAATAAAAAAAATAATTTGATAGGGGACGCGGAAGCAGAATCGTGCTAGTTTAGGGACAGAACCCTGAAACAACAAAAACACAAGAACAAAAAGAAAAGGGACGAAATTTATGACGAAAATAAAGAAAGGTATGAAGTAAATAATAGGATAATGATTAAGGAGAAGATCCTCTAGAGCACCTGCCTCTAGGAACCTCAACCTTTGAAGACACCACAAGAGTTGATCACGCTCTTGATCACGTCTGTTTCTCACACGGGATGCCACCACAAAGCACTAAGGCTCACAAGAGTTATAAACTCTAAAATGAATAATTTCATTCAACTTCTGTCTTGTTTACAATAGGGAGCATGCCTAATTTATATAGGCTCATAGAAAAAATATTTTCTAAAATTAAAACCCTAATTTCCTAATACTAAAAGGAGAAATAATATAAAATAATGATAAATATTCAGCCACATAATTTAGAAGATGTGATCCTAAAATTATGGGATTACAAAATTTAGAAATTAATACTATAATTAATTCTAACCTTTGACTAGACTCAAAATAGAAAATCAAATCAAAGGACTATTAAAATAGGAAATAATTTAGGAGACAATCAAGGGATCATAAAGGATTTAAAATCACGCCACCCTTGACTTCTTTACTAGGGTTTCATGCCTCCTTGCTTGCAAGAGGCTCAACTTGTAGTCTTCATTGCATTGGGCTAAGGTCTGTATCTCTTGGGCTTGACTCTTCATAAGTTTGGATTCTAAATACATTATACACGTATAGATGCTCTCCTTTGAGCTTGAGAGGAGTGCCCCAATGCTCTCCAAGCTCTTGAACTTCTTGCACAAGACTAAACAAGGCTTGCTTCATGGCTTTAGTTCGGGCTTTTATCATTGGACCTCCAATATGTTGTAATGGGTTTTTAGGTACGTTGGATTGGAAGTATTGGGTTCCTTCTATGTCACCATGCTCATGATTACCATCCTCAAGTTTCGTTGCCATTAATGCTATGTCACCCGTGCTATGGGGTCCATCATAATTTTAGAGAAAAATTAAAATGAAAATAATTTTAAAAATGAAATTCAAGTATTCAAGCCTTCCGAAGCTTGAAGAAATTTGGAGTCGGGCTTGGCTATTGGAATTTTTCAGAAAGTTGGGTCGGGCTTATTTAAGCCGCTTGAATAAACATGGCCTGCTCGAATTTTTGGTTCTAGATTATAAAATAATAAAGATATATAGTGAGGATTATAGAGAGGTGAGAGCAACAGAATGACGGATGGGTGCGAATGGAGATTCATGACCTTATTGATGTCAATCACCATTCCTATTTCTTTTATCGCCTCATGGCTTTTATTTTATTTTATTTTATTATCATCACTTCTGTCAATTTATAATTTTATTTTAGTTTAATTCATTCTTTATCAATCTATTTTATTTTATTTTATTTCTTTCAAACAAGTGAGCACTCTGTTAAGTTTCTTCTTTGTTGATTGAGTTTGATATTGTTTTATTTATGTATTATTATTAGCGTCTTCTTTGATAGCCTTGCCCTTGCAAGAACAAAAAGCTGTAACTTTTGCTCTCAAACCAGAAGACATTGGCTTCATCATGAATCTGGTACAATAGCAATACAATAACCTCATCTGAAACATCATCTGGTATTAAGTGTATGCTATATATATATATATATATATAAGCATATAGAAGCTTACAGATATTGGTGAAAAGATTCTGAATTGTACTTTTTTAAAACTATTTATCTTTCATAGTGAAATATTTATTTAAGTGTCATATCTTTTTTTTTTTCCTCGGTGAATAAGTGTCATATCCTTTAATGAAATTATTTACTTAATTTTTATGAGCATTTTTTAAATTATTAAATTGTTACTTTAAATTTGTGATGTTTCTCAATTTCAATTGTTACGTAAAAACATGATTAAATAAATAAGTTGCATTGCAATTTTTTTTAAAAAAATAGAATAGAAAATAGCTTTAACTCCTGGACACCACCGGCACATGATTCAGAACCTTGTGAAAATTGTTTCAAATTTATGAAAAAGGTAAATTAATTATTCAAAAAAATGAATAATAAATAACCATTATTATTCTTTTCTTTGTGTATGTATGTGTGTGTTGTGTGTATATAGTATGTGCATTTAAAGCATAAGAGAATATTGTTATTATAGAAACAGAAATATTCACGTAAAATTTATGAATCAAATCTTCACTCATAATAATTTATAATTAATATAAGATATTTACCATCTCACCTTTTAATATTCCACAACAATTTTTTAAAGGTTGAGAAAGCCGGCGTTTTGTTTCATTGAGAGTGCAGATATGCAGTATGCTTCTTTTTTCTTCTTATTAGATAACTGTTTTTTTTTTTAAAAAAACTTTGGCTTCAATTTTGGACGCTGATTGATTATGTGCTTGTTGGTAATGTCAAAGGGCTTTGGTCTGATTTCCGCCATTAAAGCTCTGGTTCTGAGCGTCAGAAGAAGCAGCCGCGATGGACAACAACAACAACAAGATGGTGGGGACGGGCTTCAACAGATTCACGACATGCTCTGCTTTGTTTGCCATGGCTTTCTCTTTACTGCTCATAATTACATTATTAATGTACCAGAACTCAACGTTCTATCTTTCTGATTCTGAGGGTTTCTCAAAAGACATCCTAGGAAGAAGAAGACCTCACAACCTCTCAACCAATGCATCAGATATTAATGGAACCTCCTCAGAGGTATTTACAATACCTTTCCCCCCTTGTCTTTCCTTTGTTTCCTTTTTCCCTCATTTTTTGATCCAAGCTCACACACTTTATCCTTAATGAACTTGTAAAAGTCAAGGGTTTGGCAGGAAAATCTCAATATTACAGCAACAAAAGACATAGCTTATCAGAATCTTACAGAGTCAGATGAAGGTAATACAACTTTATTACCAAAAAAACAAAAACAAAAAAAAAGTAAGGGAAAATACAACAGGTCCCTATATTTTAATTGTTTTTTTTTGTTTTTTAATCCTTATAATTTTATTTTGTTGTTCCTATTCCTTTTAATTTGATCAGCCTATAATGTTTGTCTGCATAGTTTTAAAAATGCACTTAAGAACCATGACCCAAGTTAGGTACACGTAAGTGAAATTAACTATGTTAGTGTTAGATCATGGTCCTTGTATGCATGGTGGTAACATTCTATCTTGCTAACTTGTATCTAGTTTCTTCATAATTTATAGGATTGAATTCTTCATGCTCAAGATTCACAAATGATTCAATCTCACCTGTCAAAAATGTCACCGAAAGACTTTATGATGGGCTTCAAGCTTCTGGTTTTGATGAAGCATCATGCATAAGCAGGTTTCAGTCTCACTTGTATAGAAAAGCTTCTCCGCACAAACCCTCTTCATATCTCATTTCCAAACTACGCAATTATGAAAAAATTCACAGAAAATGTGGACCATGGACCAGATATTACAACAGAACCATGAAAAAGCTTCTAAGGTCTAAGAAAAACAGTGAGGATACCACGTGTAAGTACCTTGTTTGGACACCTGCAAATGGCTTAGGTAATAGAATCATAAGCATGGCTGCTTCATTTGTTTATGCTGTACTCACAGACAGAGTCCTACTTGTGAAATTTGAAAATGACATGATGGGTTTGTTCTGTGAGCCATTTCTGAATTCAACTTGGGTATTTTCAAAAGATTCTCCTTTTTGGAATCCTAAGCATGTTGAAACATATGAAAACATGTTGGCTAAGAACAGTTCACCATCAGTTCTATATCTGAATCTCCAACACACCAGAGATGATCCTGAGAAGTTTTTCCACTGTGATCATAATCAAAAGCTTGTTCAAAAAGTCCCTCTTTTGATTTTGCAAACAGACCAGTACTTTGTCCCTTCTCTGTCCATGATCCCATCCTTTAACCTTGAGATTGCACAAATGTTTCCAGAGAGAGACACTGTGTTTCACCATGTAGGAAATTACCTTTTTCACCCTTCAAATGAGGCTTGGGGACAAATAAGCAGATTCTATGATGCATACTTAGCAAAAGCAGATGAGAAAATTGGCCTTCAAATTAGGCTATTCACTCCTGATTCCACCCCACATGAAGCAGTTATGGATCTACTCTTAAGTTGCACCTTGCAGCACAAGTTGCTCCCGGAATTAGACAAGAAAAATTCGGCGGCTTCGACTTCAACCCATGAAGACCCAAGTTTAAAGGTTGTTCTAGTTGCATCGCTATTTCCTGAATTTGGTGAGAAATTGAGAATTATGTATTTGACGGAACCAACCATTACAGGAGAAGTGGTAGGAGTACATCAACCAAGTCACGAAGGGAGTCAAAAGTTCCATAACAATTTGCATAACATGAAGGCATGGACTGATATGTACCTTTTGAGTCTTTGTGATGTGTTGGTGACTACTTCTTTATCTACTTTTGGGTATGTGGCTCAAGGTTTGGGAGGATTGAAGCCATGGCTTCTTCATAGGCTAGTCGGAAATAGGACTCTTCATCCCAATCCACCTTGTCAAAGGGACTTCTCTATGGAGCCTTGTTATCACATTCCTCCTAAGCATAATTGTGAAGGAAAGGCTATCAAAGATTTTAGTTCTTCTTTCCCTTACATGAGGTCATGTTTGGATTATTCCTCTGGAGTAAAGTTGGTTAATGTTTCTGTGTAGTTAGTTAGTCACGACTATTCAACAAACCTTTTAATGTGCTCATTGTATTTATGTTGAACCCAATCAATATATATATTTTGAAACACACAAGTTCCTTACATGTGGATTCTTTACTTTATTTTTTTCGGACAATTTTTTTTTTATGAGTTGGACCCCAATAACTCATTATACTTAGGACATACCTTTAAGTTCAACAGCATTTACAAAAACCTTACCAACAATGTTCTCATATCATTATGATAAATTATGAGCTAAATCTTTATTAACTTAATGTCCATTCAAGCAACTTACTTTTGACTTTTAAAAAGGTACTTTATAATAACTTTCTGAAAATTAAAAGTTGTTTAGCTACTAAATTTGGATATAAAGATACACATCACCTTTAGAAAGTTCATTTGAAAAGCCTTAGAAAGTGAATTTGCTCGAGGTAAACATTGCTTTTGAAACTAACTGTGAGCATTGGGATTGGGCATTCAATGAGGGAGTTAAAATATGCATTTAACTTTTGATTTTATCATGCCACTCCTCGAGTCAGATGCTTTTATTAATGTATATTGAATTATTTATACAATTTTTTGTCCAATATTTTAACTTTTATGCTATTCAAAATTTTTATCACAGATATTTTCAATCATTAATAATATATTGCATTTGTGTAGAAAAAATTATAAATGATAAAAATCAATTTCCTTTCTATTAGTAATAATATATTCAAAAACATTTTAAATTATATGAAATTCAAATATATTTTAATTTACCAAACTTGATTTTTGAAAAAATATCTCAAAATATAAATTTTATTATAATTACTGACTTTCACTAAATTTATTTTTGTTAAATGAATTTTTAACAAATCGATTTGTAATCAAACGGACACTTAACCCACCTTTACTGGCTTACCAGTGGGTTCATTTCTTGATTTATTACCTATGGATTCTTTATAAAATAGTTTTGTCCTCTTGATGTTGCTTCTACTTTTATCAGGATTTGTGATTTTGTTTATTGAGCCGGAAATGCAGGACTATCAGATGATCAAATGTCATTATCAATTCAAAGAGATTATTGGTCCACTTAGTGTATATGATAAGTTAATTAAACATGTATGCCTTAGTTCTCAAGTGACCAGATTTCCTCAAAACAAAATATTTGTGAAGGCTATCCATTATTGGGACAAAGGCATCCCTCACATGGTTCGCTTTATTATTTGTTTTGGCAGTCAAGGTTCTCTATTATATTACTGAATATTTTTGTTTCTTGCCAGAAATTACTGAACATTTTTTTAAAAAAAATTAAAAATAGGAAAAATAATAAAAATTTAATTTTATTACCAACCAACACCAATATTCCATTTGAAGTATAGTCAAGTACTAAACATAAACATATCTCTTCTTGGTGTGTCATGTTGTAAAAATCTAATTCATTTCACTAAACCTAGCCAATATTGATCACTTCTCTCCTTATTCCAATCTTGGCATCTCCTAGAATGTAGGGCGTGCTTAATATTTGATTAAAAATTATAGGGAAAATCTCACTTAGGGCCTCAAAAGCATAAAAATTTGCATTTATAACCTAATAAAATTTAAAAACTCTCTGCAAACCCAAGTGCCTTGAGTGAAAATATGTTTTAATAAAAAAAATGCATTTGCCCTCCCTTTCTCTATGAATGCACAATATGTTGTCTATAAATTCTTAACATAATGTCTTTTAATGAACAATTGGTGTCAAAGAAATTGCTTAATTTAAAATGTACAAGTTCTGCAGGATGAAATAACAATAGATATCCATGAATACACAACATAATGTTTATAAAATCTCAACACAATGTCCTATAATGTATAGTTGGACCAGTGAAAATAGTTTAATTTAAAATGCACAAATTATACAAGATGAAAGTACAAATGAATATCTATGAATGTATAATGTAATATCCTTTAATTGACAATAAAATGTCCAAAGACAAATACAACTTATTTTGTTAAAATATATTTCTACTCAGGCCCTTGAGCTGTAAAAAGTTTTTAGATTGTATTTGCTTTAAATGCAAAATTCTATGCTATGAGGCCCTAAGTGAGATTTTTCAAAATTATAATTGTTTGTTGGAATGTAAGTTTTTTTATTAGTTCAAATCAAATAAATATTTATTAATTTTTAAAATGATTTGATTGAACTCAAGTCACACTTTCAGGTTGTTAATAAAAAGTCAAATTCAGAAAAGCATCTGAGTAGGCTCCACCGTTTATGACATTTTGGCTGAATTCTTCTTTATTATATTTTCCACCACACAAAATCCACTTGCATATTCTCTTATTCGTCTCATCTCATTATTATAAACACTTAATAGTTGGCACATATATAATATACTAGCGAATTTTCTTGTAAGAAACAAGAACCATAGTTCCAGAAAACACGGGATAAAACAAAACAACTAACTAAAGATTATAATTTTAATTTTTTATAAACTTCCAAAATTATCATTTATTAATAAGGGAGAGGAAAGAAATTTTTGTGAAATAATGAGGGATAATATTGAAATAATCATCATTAATAAAATTTTATTTTTTAAAAAACATTTTTTTATATATTTTGGGATACTAAATCACCTCAAAAAATATCTTATAAAATAAGGTGGAAGGAGTAATAAATAATTTTTTTTCAACAAAGGAGTGTTTAGTCAATATACAAGCGTGTTTGGTTTTACATTATAAACCACTAAAACTATGATTTTGATAGAAACATGCATGAATGTATGAAAACTCTTGAAGCTAAAACCATGAAGTCAACTCTTGTCTTGTCATCTCCCATATCCCAATTCAATTAAAGAAGATTGATCTCCGTCAAACATTTAGTTTTATTTTCCAAGTCCATAAGTTCAGATGGAAAGACTTGAGTTTATTATTTTCTTAAATGGATCATGGTTGAATTCAACTGCTTTGATATTATAAACCATGAAAGCAGCCAAATTTGGATACCAGGGACCTAAGATAGGCATGAATCAGAAAAACCGGAAGGCTCATCAGCCAGTTCTTCATTCACCTTTCCTTCTTCAATTCCTGTAAATAATATCTCGAATCTAAGACCCTTTGAATCTTAGAAGTAGAATCCATCTCCAACATGACTTCAAGATCCTTCCCTCCAGCTCCAAGTCACAATTTTTTCACCAAGAACATGGTTCTTTTCCTGGCTCTCACAATCTCAGCGTCTCTTGTTATTTTCTGCTCAATACTTTACTTTCTATACCATGTCTGGTACTCTGTTGTACATAGAGCTAAAACGATCCCATTTGATGCAAATTCTCCTTTGAAGCTCCAAAGATTCTCAGACAAAGAGCTCAAGCAAGCCACCAATGGCTTTCACACTGAAAACGTCATAGGCAAAGGTGGGTCTAGCACAGTTTTTAAAGGAAAGCTTAAAGATGGGAAATTTATTGCTATTAAGCGTCTAGATGCTTTGTGTTTACAAACAGAGCAAGAGTTTCAGAATGAGCTTCAGATTCTTGGTGGATTAACATCCCCTTTCCTATCGACCCTACTGGGATATTGTATGGAGGACAACCGGAGAGCTTTGGTGTTTGAATATATGCCTAAGAGAAGCTTGCAGGAGTCTCTCTTTGGAGAAAATGTCTGTTTCAGTTTAAGCTGGGAAACAAGGTTTTTTGTAATATTGGATGTTTCTAGAGCTTTGGAATTCCTGCACCTTGAATGTGATCCTCCAGTGATTCATGGGGATATTAAGCCAAGCAATGTTCTACTTGATGAAGATTACCATGCAAAGATCTCGGATTTTGGATTGTCAAGGATTAAAGTGGAGGATGGTGAATTTAGTAGGAATTTCTGTGATAAGAGTCGGGACCTATGGAAGAGCCAAGAGTTTTCAGGTAATTTAACTGCAGAAAGCCCAGCCACTGATACTTTGCAGGCATCTCCTTCATCCAAGTATAGTAAAGCAGGTTATAATGTTGGAGCTTTGAACTTGGATTCGGTGAATTCTAGTGCCTTCATCAGTGAAAATGAAGTGAGGACAAGTGCTGTCAAGGGGAAGGAAATCTCAAGTTTGTACATTGGTGGGGACGATTGGGATAACAACTTTGTTCCTTATGATGGTGACTTTTCCAGCATTGATCATGGTAAGGAGTTAAATGTTAATGCTTCATCAGTAGATGAAGAAAAGCCAGGTGAAAAACCATGGGGTAAAGATTGGTGGTGGAGGCAGGATGAAAGTTCAGAATTATGCAGTAAAGATTATGTCATGGAGTGGATAGGGAGTCAGATTTATCCACCAAACACTAATTGGGATGAAGAGAAGAACATCCCTGAGAAAACAGAACTGGAAAATCCAAATCCAACAGATAAACCCGATGATGTAAATGGATCACAATTTCAAGCAATGAGCACAAAAGATGCTGACACTGGCGCTGCTGAGAACAAAGAATCAGTGGAAAAGAAATATCATAAGAAGCATAGGAAGATGCAAGAGTTGTGGAAAGAAGAGAATCTGGCAGAATTAAGCAAGAACAGAGGCAACCTGAAAAATTTACAGACTAAGTTGAAGAAGTTTAAAGTACGACATTTTGATTTGGGTAAAAGGTTTTATTTCTTCAGATGTAAAAAACTTGGAAGGGAGGATCAGAATGGCTATGATCAAAATGGGGAGTTCAGTTTCAGAAGAGGTTGGAAAGAGAAAGGAAGCAGTCCTTCCATTGGGAGCGAGATGCGAAGCGGAGATCTTTTCAGCAGCACAGCCAGCATGAGAGGGACGCTGAGCTATGCTGCTCCAGAATATGGTGGATTTGATGGCTTCTCAACGGAGAAGACTGACATTTACAGTTTAGGAGTATTGATCCTTGTGATTGTTTCAGGAAGAAGACCATTACATATTCCTTTATCCCCACTGAAGCTTGAGAAAGCCAATCTAGTAAGCTGGTGTAAGCAATTGGCACAATCTGGTAACATTTTAGAGCTTGTAGATGAGAGGTTGAAAGAAGATTACAACAAAGAGCAAGCAAGCTTGTGCATCAACATGGCACTTTCTTGCTTACAGAAAGATCCAGAATTGAGGCCAGATATTGGGGATATTGTTAAGAATCTGAAGGGGTTATGGTTTATGAATCATGAAGAAGACAAAAAGGTACTGCAGAATAGGTTTTTTATGTTAATATTTTTTTGTTAGGCTTCATTTTACTGTTTGTTTCATCTTGTGCTGAGTTTGAATGCACCTGTAGCGTTGAAATGTATGTTAAATGTATACTAGATGACTTTCTTGGTGCTTTGTAATGGCTTGATATATGATGGTATTGATGGTAGTCACTTTTGGTTTGTGCTTGCTGAATGGTCATGGTCTCATGAAGTTATGGACCAATCAAGTCTAAATCACATGACAAAGTCAATCATTACCAGGACAACACTAAGTATTAACCCATGAGAATGCTACTCCTTTGTCTTTTTCTTTTTCTTTTTTGAAGCATTTATCTAGCTTTTAGTATTATCATATGACATTCAAGCGTTATTAGATTTAGGGTTAAAGGACCCCTCCAAACTTTTGTTTAGGATTTATAGGTATTTTAAATTTTATTGTGAGTCATTTTTATCTTTGAACATTTGAAATCCATTACCTCATCACCTCAATGTTAACACGTTTAATGGCTGTTATATAGGCCCCACCATTTGCATTTTTTATAAGAGTTAAGGGTAATTTTTGTCTTTGAACTTTTTGCTTAAAGTCTGCGAGTAATTTGAACTCAATGTTGGGTCATATTTGTCCTTGAACATTTTAAATCTATTGCCTCATCACTCTATTGTTCACATGCATAACAATTTCATTAATGGGCTCATGCTTTGTTAAGCTGGTATTTTTTTTAAAATATTTTTGTAATAAAATATTATATGAGGTTCCAATCTTCTTCTTCCCCTTCCCCTCTCCCCCCTCCACGTTATCTCTCCTACATTCTTCTCCATTGCAACCTAGTTTCGGAGTAGGTTCAAAATTGGGTTGCAAAGCATGGAGAGAAGATTGGAGGAATAAAGGAAAGAGAGAGAATGGAGGGATAGAGGAGAGAGGGGAGAGGAAGAAGAAGATTGGGATTCACATATAACATTTTATTATAAAAATATTAAAAAAATGCTAGCTTAGCAAATAGTGTAACCCATTAACTAAACTATTAGACTTGTGGATGGTAAGGTGATGACGCACTGAATTTCAAATTTTTAGGAATAAAAATAATCTAAAATCAAGTTCAATGTAATTGTAAACCTTAAAGGAAAAGTTTGAGGCAAAAAATGACATTGTAACCTTGTAAAAATGCACAAATAGTGAGATCCACATAACACCTGTTAAATATGTTAATGTTAAGGTGATGAGATATTGAAATTTAAATGTTTAAGGATAAAATAATTTCAATCAAGTTAAGAGTACCTAAAAAACTCTAAGAAAAAATTTAAATATAAAATAATATTTAACCCTTAAATTTAATTGGAGATAGCATTTCCAACGGACTAGGGATGTCTTCATTTTTTTTCCTCCCTTTCCCTCCACTTCCCCCATCCCCATCATTCAAATTTTTTTATTAAACAATTTTATATTGTTCCTGTCTTCAAACATACTCCCTCCGATCTTATTTATAAGTTATTTCTACCAACCTTATCAATACCAATATAATAAAAGTACAAGGAATAAAAGTAAGTAAAATTTCAAACATGCTCCTATATAACAAATTTAAAAAGTAATGTCCTGTTACTTTTTCTCTCTCATGAAGGGTAATTTTAAAAATACCTCTCAAATATTACCTAAAAAATACACCATAATTTATAAATGAGACCAAATACACCTTCTAAAATGAGACTTATAAATGAGATCGGAGGAGTATAACTTCTTGAGTTGGCCACAAGACTGCAAATTATGACATTGTCTTGTTCCTTTAAAGTGCCAAAGAAGACAAATCCATGTCAAATCTCGAACCAAAGACGGTCCTTGCCCCCCTTACATCATTGCGCCTTTAGCAAAATTTTATTTGTTCTTTGCAAAATAGTTTAAAGTAGACTTTGGCCCCCCATTTTATTTTATTTTCAGTTTAACCGCCCAAAAAAAAAACAATAAAACTCCGGATCTGGCCCTGTCTCGGACCCAGAAATTCGGTGCTAAAACAAACATGCGATCGTATCAAATCTCTTCAATATTGTTGTTAATATATTATATTAACTATATGGTAATCATGTCATGTTGATATGCTCTAGTCCTTTTCAACAAGTCATCAGTCAAATGAGGATCACATTGCCTACCAATTTCGCGACTTCTTAAGTAATAATTTTTTTTTTTAGAAAAAAGGATTGAGTTAACCATAAAAAGATACATAAACATGTGTGTCAAATGTGTCACTTACGGGGAAACAAGAGTTGTTGGCTTTCGTAACAGCTAACAGAACCATAATAACCCTTCGTTTCGTTATTTGTCTTCTGGTTATCAATTTAAAAGTTAATTACAGATTTAAATTTACAAGTGGCTTAAATCTATTCATTTAATGCGTGTACTAATTATAGCAATTATATTTCATCAATACTTAAAAATTATCAAAATATATTTTCTGTCCAAAATTCAAAACAATCTTTATATTCAAAACACTCTTCACATATGTTGTTCTCTTTGAAAATTTGAGATTCACTTTCTAAGTATTAGATAACAAAACATTTTACAATCATTCAATTAAATTGAATTATTATTGTCATGTCACATGAGATAATTATTGGATAAGTGGATTTAAGCCTCTCACTAGGTCCAAATCTATTAAACTGATTCTTCATATGCATGGTTTGTTATATGTTTTTCAAGTATGAATTATAGTAGGGAGAATAACATATGAGGATCATTGAAATAGCTTATTGACATATAAGTTCCATAATAATGAGCTAATCAAAGTAGAGTTCTTAGATCATTTTCTGACATTAATTTTCCTTATCAAGTTATACCATAGTGCCCATAATTTGAAATTACACCAGAGCTCTAACAAGTTATGTATAACAATTTTTTTTTTTGTTGCCCAGGCATCTCCACAATCAGTAGTTGTGAAACTAATCTCTCAAAAAATTTGAGTGCCATTTAAAAGGTTGTTCTCTCCTAAATAATATTTTTCTATACAATTTGATAACTTTGATCGTAATTAATGACAACCATATATTTAAAAGTGACAACTACACTTTCACCAATGACAACTATTTTTTATAAATAACAATTAACTTGGTTTCAAGTGTTGGAGCTCAATGATAAGTTCAGAATGATAAATAACTTTTGTTACAAGTAATGGCAACTACAATCGCATCTATGATAACTACTTTTCAAAAATTTAACTAATGGATTTTAAAGATTAGTAGTCACATAAAGTTCAATGATAAGTTTTGTATAATGATTGACAACTTTGATTATTACTCATGACAAGTTGGCAACTGCAATTTTAACAGTGACAACTTAATGTCAAGAAGGTTAATATGGTGGTAATATGGCAAGAAAACTTAATGTCAAAAAAATTTCAAAAAAAAAATATAGTGTAATTAGTTCATATGAGACTTACATGTCAATATTCTATTTCAATGATCACACGTCATTTTCTCGTTATAATAAGTTGGCTTTGTTCACAAAAGCACGACTCAAGAGGTGTATTTTTGAAATACTGTTATATTTGTGAAATTTAGTGTGTTTAATATCACATTAAAAATCATCAAAATCATTTTGTTTTGGTTTTTGTGGTTCCTAACATAAAATAAAAAATTATTAGATAAACTCGACACACCACTTCATACATACTATATCATATTACACCAATTCAATTAAATAATATCTTATATTATTATTTTGTAATGATTTTATTTTAGAATAAAGCACCTATTTAATTTATTACTTTTCTCTATCTATTATAATCAATAACAAAATTAATTTATATTTACATTCATCTAACATGACACGCTTTTATTGAATAGAGTGTGAATAACATGTGCACTTCTCATGAAATAAAATTCACTCTTTTAAATAAGTACTCCTTTTATTTAAAATTATAAGACATTTTTAACTATCACTTTCAAATAAAACAATTAAAATCATTAAAAATTATAAAATTTTTCTATATCCACCTTATTTAATAAGATAACTTAACCACAAGTAAATTAAAAAATAATCTCATTAATTTCAAATATTTATTAATAGCATTTGTGAAAAAAAAAACCCTCATTAATTACTTCTAAAAAAACCAAAATATCTTATAATTTTAAACATGATATCTCTTAAAAGTGCCTTATAACGAATGTTAACCAGAGGCAGTAAGCTAAATAGCATCCAAAGATATTTGGTCAGGCATAGAAGATCAACCGGTCATAAATTGAGTTCAGTGCAAAATTTGAACATGATACTCCACCCTCTCTTGATTATAGGATAAAATTAATCAACTTCACAGTTTTTAAGAAGTCATGGTTAATATCCTTAAACCTGTGAAAAACATTTGATTTTCCAATTTTTCCCTTCATTAAAATTAATTATCACAACAAAATGCATGTATAAATTACAACATAGTGCAGTTAAGGAAAGGCAATATTTTTGGGGGAAAAAAACTAATTTCCACACCTTTATCTTATATTAAAACTTTGCCCAGTAATTAAGACAAGAGTACAGTCAATGATACAAGACCTCTCATCTTAAGATTGAAGGCACATGCATAGCCACGTGATTACAGCAGAATCTTCACTAACTACACATAAACTATAATTACATACAAAATGAAGAGAACATTCTTTACCGATTTCCCAGAAGCATGTATCAAACTTTAGTGCCTGTCTTAATGTTTTTACTAAAAATAGTGTTCTTGATTTCAATTCCATTTAAATGTGTGAGCATCAATCATAAGCTTTTTTATATGTCTGGAATCTGAATCATAGCATTGAAAATGGAGTACCTTAACTAATTTAATGAAATTTTTGTTTATGACCAATTCGATCGTGATTTTGACCAATAATTGTGGAATCAATGCCTTGAACAATTCAATAATCAGTCTAGCTTTCGATACTTTGATGTGAATTAACAGACAACAACACTCAAGTTTGGAAAGGCAACAACCTTCAGAATTGGGAATGGTATTGGTTTGACACAATCATGGAGTCTCATATGACACAACAATGTCTGGATTGAATCAGGGAAGAATGAAAAAGAAAATGAGAATGATAAATCATAAAAATTCCTAAGAAAAAACACACTTGCTAGATCATCCAACCACACATCCAAACCAAACCAAGGCAGAAGACATGAGCAGAGACCAGAAAGCATTAATGGAAAGCAATAATGGAGCAGCAGAGGATGGGGATGAATGCTTAGCAGATTCAGCAGCAGAAGCAGGAGGAGAAGGAAGAGGATGGACAAGTACAGAGACTTTCATGCCATTGAAGCATTGGCCATTGCCAAATGAACGTAATACCTCTTAGCCTCAGTCAAGGGTATGAAGTCTTTGCCTTTTGTCCAATTCCCAATAGCTCCCTCAGTTGTGCAGTTATCATACCCAGTTTGGTTCACCTCAAACACATTGTACTGGTTTTTCTGGTACCTGAATGCTACCCACCAAGAAAAACAAAAGCAACACAAAAATTAAAACTTCTAAAGAGTCAAAAACAACGAATTGCAGAAGTATAGCAGAGTCTTTAACAACAGTCTGAAATAGCTTAGGTCCCTTGATGAAAGAGAGAAAGATATTATTGCTTAAAGAATGAACATAGCAGAATCTTTAACAGTCAAATACAATGAGAAGCTTCTTTTTCTTCTTTCAAATCCACACATTGCCAGACAGATTTTTTTTTAAAGAAAATCTTTAAGAACAGTAGCTAGAGAACTAAAACAAAAAGCTTCATTTCTTCTTCTTTCTGCCTCCCGAATCAAACGAAATGCACTGTTTATTCTGGTACCTGAATGATACTTGAAACATCTCAAGAGACAGACAGAGATTACATCTCAAAGAAGGAAGAAGAAGAAGAAGCATAGCAGAAACCTTCCTTGCTCAAAAGAGAGAAAGAAATTATTGGTTAAAGAACAAGTATAGCATAATCTAGAACAGTAGCCATTATACACTACAAGAAAAAAAAAGCTTCATTTTCTTTTCTGTTTGCCTCCCAAATCAAACACAATGCCAAATCTCATGAGACAGAAAGAGATTAAGAACCCTTTCTTTCTAAATCTTCAGCACAGTAGCTGAGATAAGAGTAGAAGATTTCAATTTCATGACTTGTTTTGGCTCGGAAGGAAAAAAATGTGTTGGATTAAAAAAAGGAGAGAGATACCAAAAGGGAAAGCAGGTTCAGATTCTAGGAAGGAACAAAAAGAGAGATGGTTGGGGAGAAGGTAAAAGAAAGAGACTAACAGATAAGGTCGCCGACATAGAAAGTGTGGTTGTTGGCCCAGAGAGTGTAGTTAATATGGGGGGTTCCAGCCACGGTTGGCGCCGACGATGTGGTCGGTGGCAGATGGACGGCGGAGAGGGAAGCGACGACGGAGGCGAGGACCAACGACAACGTCCACACTTTGGATGAGGAACTGGAACTGGCCATCCTTGTGTGCGGGAGCTGGTCTCGCTCCTTTCTCTGCGGGACGCCTCTGGCTGGCTTGCTTACGCCTTACAGTTAACTATGACGCTCGACTCAATTATTAGCATTACACCATTGCTTCACTTTTTCATTTTTTTTAAAAAAAAAATCCTTCATTTTTATATTGAGAAAATACCGATTAAAATTTATTATTTAAATTATGTAAATAATATTTATTCTTTTAAAATGTTATAATTTTTATAAAATTTTTATAAATTTTTCTGTCATTAAAAAATAATATAAATGATTAAATTATCATTAATTTAAACTTATAAATTGTTGTTGAATTATTGTAATTTTAGAGAAAAAATTGTGAATATTAAAAACAAAACTTGTGAATACTAATTGATATTTGTAACATTTGAAAAATATCAAGATTTCAAATGTGAACTTAAAAATTGTTGTTGAATTCTTGTCATTTTAAGAAGAAACAATTGTAAATCTTAAAATAAAACTTTTAAATGGCAATTAATATTTGAATTAAAGGTAATTTAGTCATTTATATTAATTTTTTAATGATAGAAAAGTTTCTAAAAACTTAAAAAAAAAATTATGACATTATCATAATTTAAGGAAACACTTTATTGTCATGTTTCCTTTTATATTTTTAGGAAATGTTGTTAATTAAGACGTTTTGTAATATCCTCCTCCTTCTAATCCCATACTTAAAATCAAGTTTCAAGTAATTAGAAAATGGGATTTAGTAATTAATATAAAATATCAAGTTTTCAATGGTTAGCAAATGGAGACCCCAAGCTTACAAAATTAAATTTAAAGTCTTGCAATTAGACAAATTAAGTTTACAAATATGAAAAAGTATAGGACCATTACATGTATAAGTGTATTTGTTTAAGAATTTGAAATAAGATAATTTTTGAAAAAACTTTGAGGCATACACCGCAGTTATTGAACATGCCCGCAGCCTATTCGCCTCTGTGACATGCACCGTAGCGCGTGGCACCATGCGTCGCGGTCAATTGCATTGCATGAATTTTGATAATAAATTTTGCTATCAATTTGACAGTATTAGGGCCAACTTTGGGTGCGTCTCAAATCTCCATCGATGTCCGAATGTTGCGAACTAGGTGTCTACAGAAAACCTCTTTTCGAGCTCTAACTAATAGCATTAGTCTCAGACTCAAATTATTCTAAAATAAAAATTAGATACATTTCAAAACTTATACTTTTACAATAATTTTCACAAAATCAAGTGTTTAAATCAAATGCCAAAGGTCAATTGCCACCGACACCAATTTGATCATATACAAGTCATTAAGGCTAACTCGTGCAATGTACCATATCTCATGAAATACTCCCGATTAAATTTTTTACTATCCAATCCCTTCGACTCAAAAACATACAAGGGGAGTTACCACCATTTTCATCAAATTCTCCAATTTATCTCATAACATACTCTTTACTTTACTTATATTAGTGTTTTGGTCCTTTATCACAACAACACATATTCATCAACTCACTTTTTAGGACCCACAATTTACAATTCACATAATGCAAGTAAGGAATACATGGAATTCCTAATTGAAAATAAAATTATCATACATATAATTACTTAAAATAAAGAGACCTACTACAAAGGATTGCAGTCTAAACCTTTAGGTGTTTTTTTTCTATCCATACCTCTGAGCTTTCCCTATAATATTAAAAATAGTGGGGGTGAGTATAACCATTCAGTAACAAAGTCTGACTAACCCATATTAATGTATGTTAATTGTTTGAATGCAAGTGACAGTTAATGTCAATACTTAACCCATGTAAAACATTTGAAAATAGATATTTACAATTTCACTCCATATAATAGCATTTACTTGAGAAAACCATGCTTTTTAGTGCTTTTCATATAAAGAGAGTTGGTCACACAATTCATTGACAAATACATGGAAGAAATTAGGACTCAACTCGTGATCTTATCATCGTTAGGGACATAATATAGACAACCTGATGCCCTTATTCACTATATGCATGATCACACCTCTCTTATATTCTTCTTATTTTCTCTGACATAAAACCATGGGCTATAACTCAATGGGTTAGTCTATATTTCATGACTTCCCTAGCCTAAATAATTGTGAGGGAATTACTTAGCCAAGGCACACTTAACTCATTTATGGAACACGGTTTACCTTATTTCCCACACTATGGGGTGTCATACATCTTAAACTAGCCTCCTCATTGAACCGGTGGATAGCTAGCTAGGTTCGAGTCTCTCATTGAACCAATAGAACAATCCCTCATTGAACAAGTGAGACAATATAGATATAATTAATCTGGCAAACCGTCTCACGGATAGGCATTACCATGTGGATTTCATTATCTACTCCTCTTCCTAGGAAAAACTCCTGCCTATCAAGATCATGCAATGCACATTCATGGTCATAATTCACACATATGCAATTCATAGAACATTATCAATTTTCATTGAACTTTTCATTACACAATCATTGGACTTCTAAATTACATTTCATGGAACTTCAAATCAAATAAGTCGTTGAACTCTAACTTCACAATCATTGTACTTTACACTTTTAATATCATTGAACTCTACTAGTTTAAATATATTGAACTTCTCATAAACAAAGATTCATGTTACTTCTCAATTCACAAAATCTTGAACTTTCAATAAAACATAATACGAAAATCCACCGATATTGTTCTCAAAAAAATTTTACATCATAAAGGCATATAAAATTTACAGTTTTGATCTAGTGGATTTTCTAACAAATCAAGCTATACTTGCATTTCTTTTTAATTTACACATTTCAATGATAAAATAAACTATTAAACTAATAAACACACAAAAAGTATAAGATAAAATTTCCCTGATTACTTCAACCTTTAAGAGGTCAAAGGTTTCACCCCTCAATTACTCACTCCCAAAGCTTCCAAGAGCTTGAATGGTACCAATGATAGTTACTCTACAAGCATTTACTATGCAAAACATCAATATCCATTTTGAGCTATTTTTCACTAACACTTCATCATTTCTTAATACTTAAGATTTATTCTTCATGTAAAAGTACCCATAAAAGCTTCTTAGCTTTCTTTAACTCTCATTAATAATATTGAGCTCTTAGATGGTCATTAATGAAACCACATTGTTTCCCAACTACCATATTTATGAGAATTTTAGACATTTAATGTCCTTCAACCAGCAGTCATCATAAAATCATAAATACCAAGTTTACTTAGTTTAATCTACTCATATTAACTCTATTTAAGTTAATGGGTTCAAAATTTATATTTCTCTGGACTGAAAATCATTATTTCAATTAAACCCTAACTTCTACCATCAAGAAAATAAAAAAAAGAGAGAAAGATTAAGTAAGAAAGCTACCTTTGGTGTTTATGAGCTCTAAATTACTCCTATAAGTCGGTTTCTTCAAGCCTTAGCTTAACTCTTTGTTCTCTTCATTTTTCTTTCCTCTTCTCTATTTTCTTGCGCAGATACGAAACTGATATATCAAAATTTTGGCCATGCGCCGTAACGCATGTTGCCCTCCGTTGGGCGTATGGCACAGAGAAGCCCATTGGATTTCAAATCTGCCTCTGTGCATTATGACGGACTGACCATGCGCTGCGGTATGTGGCATAGAGAGCAAATCTTCACCTTTT